>NC_084821.1:6673557-6973557 GCF_958449725.1 Rosa rugosa
TAATTTTTTTTTTTTTTTTGAAGAATATCATGTCGATATATAATAATACTCAGGCCAGAAAGGACCATTACATATCCTCCCTCTACCATCTCTGGGTAGATAAAGAGTTTGTGGAAAACCACAGCGATACATAGATTAGGTCCGATCATTTGACGGTACCCATGCTCACTTATTCAAGCAAGCCTATAGACTATGAAGTAACATAGCAAATAAGCAAGCCTAAAGATAAAAACTTATAGCTACCCTAAAAACAAAGGAAATAGAGTTCCCTAAACAAAGGGAAAATTGAACAAAAGACAAACTAAAAGTAGCCCGCCCAAAATCGCATCCCCACAGCCCCAAGAAAGATCCAACTCAGGCCCAACAAAGAAAGCTTGACCCAAGCCCAAAGTCTATCTTCATCACACTGGTCGTCGACCACCGCCCCCAGCGCCAGATCTTGCTGCCGAAACCCATCGCCGGATCTCGTCGCCAAAACTCATCGCCGGATTTCGCGCCCCAAGTTAACGCCAGACCACACCGCCAATCCAAACGCCGACCTTGCCTTCACAAGCCCACGTCGGACCAGACCACCGCAATCCATCGTCAAGGCACGACTGAGCCACGCCGCGTCGAAACTAGCCTCCCAAGATGCAGCCGATCCAGCCCCCGCTATCACGTCGCCGATCTTGAAGGTGCCTCGACGAAGCGCGACCAGCGTTGAACCACCGTCCACCGTGCTAAAGACTTCGTTCGGAGCTCTTGTCAAACCATCCAGCCAAACCGTAAGCCAAACCCAAGAGACTGTCAGGCAACTAGTGTTCAAACACCCGTCCGGCAGCAACCCATTGACGACGAGGCAGACCCACGCCGACTAGGAGCGCCGCCGGACGAAGAGGAATTTGCAAACCCTAGACCCAAGCCGTCCGAGTTTTTTGGAGCAGAAGAAAAATCGGAATGATCAATATAGTAATTGATATAAGTTAACCCTTCGAAAACCCTAAGTGTCGCTGTCTTTGCTGTGCGCCATCGGTAAGTTGTACCTTACGGCAACCAGTTTCACAGATCATGATGAAACAAGGAAATATTGATGATACACAGGCGGCCTTAAGGGCTAGAACAAATGTTCAAATCACCTTCGCACCAAGATCGTGCAACATTGTGGCTCACAGACTGGCAAGTTTTTAGCTTTGGAAGACACTTATAGTGCTATCTGGTGTAATGTGCCTCCAGATTGCATTCTGGGTGGTCTAAACTTTGATAGTAATCATCAAGGCTAATTTTGCCATCAATACAGATAATTCTTCTATTAAAATATATATATATATATAGTAATTGATATTAAGTATGCTTGTGAGGGGATGAAATCTGCTGTCCCCAAAAATACTGTGCCAAACCAGTCCCCATGCATTCATTGGTCCACAAAGAATAAAATATGGAACAAAAGATTAAGAAAATATTTTCTTAATCTTTATGGACCAATGAATGCATGGGGACATGTTTGGCACAGGGTATTAGGGACAGCAGATTTCTTCCCGCTTGTGAGAGGATCAAAATTTTCAACAATTCCAGGTTGTAATTTTCCGCTTCTTTTCCAAAAAAAAAAAGATCTTTGGAAACAAGGAAGTTCCTAAACTCTCTTGTTCTGCTTCAATATGTGCCACGAGTTCTTCGCATTTTTCTGTTGTGTAATGAACGTCATTTGATTCCAAGAAAGGCGGCCTAATGGATTAAAAGCGTTTTCAACTGGGACTGTAGTCTAAAAGAGAAGAAGGACCAATAAAATAATAGAACCCAGTTGGTCACAAAACATGTTTTAGACGTTGCTAATTTCATGCATGTTTCTATTCTTTATAGGTTGTTGGGTTTTTGGTTTGAACTCTCATAACTCTTATGAATTGCCAGAATTGGTATGGGTCTTTAGTTTCTTACTTTTTCGTTTTCCATCAGGGGAGCTGGTTCACTTTTAGTTTGTCATGTTTTTCCTCTTTTATTGACTCTGAAGCTATTTTAATTTATTCTATCTTTGTCTTTTATTAAGCTCTTGTCAATTGGTGGAGTGGTGGCTGTGGAGGTATGAACATATTCATGCCATTCTGGAACCTGATAAAATAATCTGGGGTTCGCATCCAAAACCAATTGACAATGGATGGAGTGGCCCAAATTCTTATAAACTCATAGGCAAGGTCCCATTTTTTCCATGTGGTATGACATATATTCTCAACACGCCCCCGCACGTGTGGTGAATTTTCAAGCCATATACGTGGACAACTTTGGGTGACGTGGAGCACGTGTGGCCGTTAGGCATGCACACGTGGGTAACCCGCTCTGATACCATGATAAAGTAATCTGAGGTTCGCATCCAAAACCAATTGACAATGAATGGAGTGACCCAAACCCTTATAAACCCATAGGCAAGGTCCTATTTTTGCCATGTGGGATGACATATATTCTCAACACCATGTCGTTTGCTGCTCTACCTGAAAACGACGCCAAATCTCTCAGGCGCAGCCGTATTCTCTCCAGCAAGCTCTACTTTGACGTCCCGAGCTCCAAGGTAAAACCAGTATCTAAATTCGTCTGTGCTTTCAAGTTTACATTTCGGAATCTGAGAATTTCGCCAAGTTTTCATCTCGGCATTGAGAAGCTGTAAGTGATCGTAATTTAATCTTTCTTTTTGTTTGAATCGAATTTTTTGAATGGAATTGGTAGTGACCTCAATACTGATATAGGCATCCGTTCGATTCGGCTAAATGGGGTCGGATATGTAGATTCTTGTCCATGGATGATGTTGTGGACAAGAATTGCATTGTAGAGCCAAAGGAAGCTGCAAAGGAAGATCTTGTGGTATATATTCATATGAATTTTGCTTTGTGATTTGTGTGTGGATGCTTATTAGTAACTTTAAGCTAGATTTACTTACTATTGGTAACTTTGAGCATTTGCATACAGAAGCATACTTGAATAGTCTAAAGGAAAGTGCAGATGTGGCTATCATAATTAACGTAAATGCCTTCAAATGGACTATGGCAATACATTCTTAGTCGTACTCATAACTTACAGCTTCAGGATAAGGATCAATGGTTTCTGATGATATTTGTTAGTTTCGAATTACGTTATGAAGATCATGCCCTATTTGTTTCGTCTGCCTTGATTAAGGTACCTCCTGTTGCCCTGTTTCCAAATTGCCTTGTGCAGCAGAAAGTTCTCAGTCCTCCATTTCACAACCAGGCAATTCGTCATCCATCTTGCATTTTTTTTTTCTAGTGCTTTCTTCTACTAAAAAGGGAAGAAAAGAGAACAAGGATTTACTGTGATTGTATTATACTGTAGGTGGGGGAACCATCTTGGCTGCAAAGCTTGCAAAAGAGCGAGGATGGGCCATCAATGTGGGAGGACTGGGTTTATCATTGTTGTGGGGGAAAAGGAGGTGGATTCTGTGCTTATACCGATATTTCTCTTTGCATACATTTTGTGCAGGTGCGGTTAAACATATTTCTCAAGGTACTAACTATTGCACATCAGATGAATAGCTGCATTATAAGTTGAGTTTTGAATTTAGTACAAAAGCTAATTTTCACTCATTATCTGTATATGCAGGGTGATGATTATTAATCTTGATGCACATCAAGGAAATGGCCATGAAACAGATTTTGCCAATGACAGTATGTTTACCTTTTTGTCCTCAGAACGTTGTTTGACTTGATCACCATCTCTTAATCTCTTACAAGTACTTAAATGCTATTTTTTTTATAACATGTCAAGTCTATGTCCTAGATATGTACAACCCTGGAATATATCCATTTGTAAATTTTAAACCTCATCATCATGCAATGGGTATTCCCTAAGAAACTGCAGACTTTATTCCTTAATGCAATGGTGTGTGTTGAGATGCAAGTTGTTAATAGCTAAGTAGTTTGATTGCTGTTGGTAAGGACAGGCTTTTTTAGACATTGTGGTAGGGAGAAGGCAAACTTTCCCTACTGTCTCCTGTTATTGCCGTTTCACTACATATTTACTTGTTCTTTTTGATTGATCAGCCTCAATCTTATTGAGGTTTTCAATTATGCTATTGGCCTCATCATCACGCCTTTTCTTCCTTAATGGTCTCTTCTTTAGGATTATGAAGCAAGGAGATTCATTGATCAGAGGGTTGAAGTCAGGGGCGGAACCATGTTAATGGATGCAGGGGTCTGGGCCCCCGCCCGCCCCTCCCCCCCCCCCCCCCCCCCCCAACAGATATTTCTGCAGATTCAATTTCATAGAGCAAAAAGTAGCTAATCAAATTGGATATGAACATATTCAATTAGGGGTGGGTTCGGTACGGTACCGGACCTTGAAGCCCAATACCACGTACCGTACCAAACTAAGTTGGTACACAAAATAGCCTACCATTACCGGCCACAGAAGTCGGTATACCAACTTCTCGGTATACCGAGATCTCGGTTCGGTTTCGGTTGGTTGGGCCTAGTACCGAGTTTGATTGGGCCAGCTTTCAGCTAAGGCCCAACTAAAATTTTAAAAGCCTAAACTTGTCAGCAAATGAAAAAAATGCAATCCTCACATCAATTTAAAGGCCCAACCTGGAAATGAACAACCTGGAAATGAAAAATAAGCTAAAAACTCTCATACATCAACTTCACTACTTGAGTTCATCACTTATTCACTTCAGTTCATCCCCTTCATCACTCCATAGTTCATACAAATATTAAGTCAATAATTCATAGTTCACAGTTCACACTTCACACAAATGATCAAAATTTCAAATGATACAAAATACAATAACTAGGTGCAATAGGATAAAACAAAGTGTTCAAGGACTCAAAGTGATCTCATCATCAGTTCATCACTTCATATTTGCTTGCTGCCTTGCTGAGTTGCTGTGCTTATACATCATCAGTGCTTATACATCATGAGTTCATCACTTCATACATCAAATTCAGTTTCTGCAAATTCACACAATAACTCAGTTTCTGCAAATTCACACTTCATAGGATGTTTCTGCAAATTCAGTTTTGTTGAAAATAATAACAATGCTGGCAGTTTGGCATGACAAAGTCCACATTGCAACCACCACCTACCAACTACCACACTGTTCTACAAATGAAGCTATCGTGAACTTATAGATCATTCACATTCATGATCGTGAAACTTAAAACCAATCTTTTCCAATCTGATTCAGACCAATCAAATTCAACTGCCTCCTGTTCTCAAGCAATCTTAAAGCTACCATTTATACGTGGGGACCAAAATATCAAACTCAACGGCTCAACCCTAGGTTTCTCAATTGGATTCATACAAATCTAATTCAACTCCCCATATATATGCTGAACATTAACATAAACAAGGACACAAATATTTCACGAACACATATACATGCAAATCAAAACACAAACTCATACTCATCAATAGCAGTGAAAACCTAAAGAAAAAATAAATAAAAAAAAACAATCACAGATCAAATATAGAGCAATCACAATGACCTGACACAACCATTCCAGGTTCAATCAAAACCAAGAATGAATCTTTAACAAAAACCCAGAATGGGATACGAGCATACCTTGCCATCAATGACGAGCAGTGCTCAAATAAAGAGGAGATTTTCTGGGTTTGATTTGAATCGAGAGGCAGAGAGAGGTCGAGAGGGCGGAGAGGCGGAGATTTCTGGGTTTGAATCGAAACGAGAGGCAGAGAGGGTGGAGAGGCGGAGATTTCTAGGTTCGAGCCTTCGAGCCTTCGAGGCCTCAAGGGGCAGGGGGCTGTGGGAAAGACCGAAAGAGTGGCTGAGTACAATCCCTTATTCCCTTTAGGGTTTGGAGAGTTCAAGTCTAATCAACGGTTATAATTTAATATAAAATAAAACTATTAATGATCAACGGTTCAGATCGATAGATATAAAATATATTTAAATAAATAAATAATATATACAATATACGGTACGGTACGGTATACCGTATTTATCTGAAAATCAGTACCAGTATCTGGAAATCGGTTCGGCACTACCGTACCAATATCTCGGTAACCGACATAGTTGGTTACCAACATTTTCGGTTCGGGTGGTAATCGGTTGGTTGGTTTGGATCGGGAGAAAATGCCAGCCCTATATTCAATTAACTAGAGTACTAGACCGCCCCAAGTCCTTGGTCCACTCACAATACACTACAGTGAGATGCATTTACCAAACATATTTAAATGAGAAAAGGAAAGAGTTAACTTAACAAATCAATAATATTTTAACTTAAAAACATCTCTAATCTTATTAAAAAAAATTCTCTAATTAACAGATTTTTTAAAGTAAAAAAATAATAAGACTTTTAAACTCTCCATATTATGTTTATGTTCCGACCCCCCCACGTTACGAATCCTAGTTCCGCCCCTGGTTGAAGTAGCGGTGAGCCGGTGAGCCTTCATTATCCCATCATCATATCAGACTGTAGTTGTTTTGTCCATGGGTTTCTGTAACATAATCCATTAATCCCTGTTTTTTTTTTTTTTTTTAAATTTAAACAGAGTGGCACTACAACAATCGAGTACTTGAGAAAGATGAAGCTCTTGAGGTATATACTTACAAGTCATGTGCTGCCGTTTTCTATCTGACAATCTTTAGCAATAGTTTTTCTTCTAGACACACTGTAGTTGCGTAACTTATTTGATTAGAAGTACTTTCATGTGGACTCAAGAACCTGATATGAATGTTGGGTTGCTGCTCATAATTTTGCTCCTGAGTTGATGGTCTACAATGCTGGAACTGATATTCTACATGGGCAGGTTGAAGGTAACATCTTTCTCTTGATCATGCCTAGAATTAAGGCTGCCAATTTTCTACAATGCTGGAAATTGCAGATATCATGCCTAGAATTAAGGCTGCCAATTTTCTTTTCACAGAAAGTGATTTGATATTTTGATAAGAATTATTGAGTTTGTATATTAATTTTAATTTTTTTATTTAATTTGAAATATTGCAGTCACCATTGCAATAAAAGTGTGTTTTCTGATGATGGGGCTCACAAATTGAAAGCCACCAAAAAAGTGATAGTGCTTTTTTGAGTCTTTGTCACGCCAGCAATGGCAACCCTTCCTTAATTAATTAGTGTCTAAGATGGTGACAATTGCCATTACACACCAATCATGGTTGTCTTTTACTTCAATCCATACCATTCACAATGGTGTGTATATATAGCTCAGTTTTGTTGTAGTGCCCGAATGTTCATTCATCGTTTATAATTTCTTAACGAGGATTTTCAATCTTTCATGAAGTGGTGGTATAGTGGGACTGAAGTCTAAAAGAGAAGAAGGACCAATAAAATAATAGAACCCAGTTGATCACAAAACATGCATGTTTTAGACGTTGCTCATTCCCGGATTGCCTTTTACTAAGAATGACATGTATTTTGACTATTTTCCCTTGTAGCACTTCACTCCCATTGGTATAGAAAGTTAGAAACCATGGTTAATATATAACTTAATATACGATGCTTGGTACGTACGTACATGTGCAGAAACTTCTAATTACTTTCGCAAATGTATTAAGATCACAAAATCAGATGTATGTACGTACTCATCTACGCAAGTAGCTATCCACGAGTCCACAGAAACTTCTAATTACTTTCGCAAATGTATTAAGTTCACACAATCCATGTGCAAGTAGCTATCCACGTACAGGTCCACCATTAATTATTGAGTTTTCTAGAACCACAGCACAGCCTTTCACAGTTCACAGAGAGCTGCCCTTGTAGAAAACGAGTATACAATAAATGCAACATTTCCAATTAAATCATTCTTTTTAATCAAAACGTACGTACTCAGGGTTTTAATGAAGAACTTTCAATTCCACGGTGGCTAGCTTGATTTGGTCTATGGATTCCTTGGTTTGCAAGTATCTGACTACTAGAGTCTAGAAACTTCGTACGGTAGGGGCCTAGCTGGTTTACTCTGGTATACTCTCGGCCATTCGTACGTAGGGACCTAGCTGGTTTACTCTCGGCCATTCGCACGTAGGGATAAGTCAAGTGACTCAAATCCATTAGCTATCGTATGTTAAGAAAGTCCCAGCTCCTATAAGTACTTCGTATCATTTCTGCTACTACTTCATTGACTCGTCTAAGTGTTCATAATAAATTCCACTTCCATTCCCAAAAAACAAGTTTAAACTACAACCATGGTTCAGCAAAAGATAGTTATGAAGGTGCAAATGTGCTGTGAGAAGTGCAGAACCATGGCATTGAAGATTGCTGCAGTTGCCAAAGGTACGGTTTAAGAGAGTTTTAATATTATATATATATATAGATCCTATCCAGAGCGGAGCTCCGCTTTGAAATTAACGTGTGAAGTTCGAGTTTTGGGTCACTTTTCGGTCGCACATCCACATCTCGACCGTTCAGTTTTAATTATTTTAACCGTTGATCCTATACATTCCTATACAAGAATTGTGTCTACAAAAACTCAACCAAATTCATAATCACTATTCGGGTAATAGTCACCATGTCGGTGTACTTTTGTCAAGTATTGTTCCACAAATCGTTGTAATATTTCATTATTAATGAAGTTCATTTTGATAAAAAAAAAAAAAAATTCATAATCATTTGGTCATTGAAAATTGTGTAAACAAATGTAGTCTATTAGATTAAATTAAAACGAATATTGCGCTAATCAAATAGTTAAACGTTTTCTGAATTGGCCAATTTTTTATAGGATTCATATATGTGTAAATAACTAGAGAATGAATGGTTTTGATTATTAAAATACATGTTAAAAAGAAAAACATCCTCACTTTTCAAGTTTAAGAAAATTCTCTCTTGATCCTAGATATATATATATACACACACACACATATTCATCCTTAGTTTAAATAAGGATAGCTAAGTCACTCATTAATGAATGATAATTACTTATTAAGCAGGCGTGAAACAAGTGTCGATAGAAGGGGAGAAAGATCAGGTGGAGGTGATCGGAGAGAGGATTGACTCCGTGACCTTGACTATGTCGATGAGGAAGAAGGTTGGGCATGCAGACATCGTAAGTATTGAAGAAGTGAAAGTGGAAGAAGTGAAAGTGGAAGAAGCAGTGGAGGAGGAGAAAAAGCCTTCTGATGATCCAATTCCAAATGCCTGGACACCAAGCTACTATTATGTTCCCTGCCTGCAATATCCCAATCCCATGCACTATCTAGTGGTTCATGAAGAACCAACCAATTGCTCCGTTATGTAACAAATTATTGTCGATGTCAATGAATTGTGTAGTAACAAAACAGGTCGTCAATCAGGGTTTTCTGTCCTACTTGGTTGATAGGACATGCTCCGGATTTCACCATGAAATCTATAGTGACCTGTGGGACCTGCTTTAGAAGAAATTTCACAAAAAAATTGGCGAAAATTCCCCTAAAACAATCAGCCAAATAAAAAAAATTTCATCAAGTAGTATGACTCTGCCAACTTAAGTGCCATATAAGATGGTCTCTAAGCGACACCTCAGAAGATAGTTTGTCTAAGTGCCATATATATTCTTGTAATGAAATCCAGGTTGATGGTTTGCTTACCATACAAACATTAGTCGATGTGTTTGTATATTGCAACTTCTATATTGATTATTGGGCTTGTTTTATATATCAATCATTGCACTGTATTTAACCCATTAGATTAATCTACACTAACCTTCATAGTGTATGCTCTCTCTCTCTGTCTCAGAGAAAAGAATCAAAGTATTCTGGGTTCCAATTTGAGCATATGCGGTTGACTTGACTCTAGCCAACCATGTGGAAAATCTTGATTTCCAACTTCCAAGCAACTGCGTATTACACAAAAACACTTCTTCGTCGGGACAAGTCAACAGAGGAGTAATATTTTTCTGGGAGCGTCACTGAACTATAATCTGTTCGACAAGACATCGTCTGTCATTTTAGTCATTCTATCTATTTCCATCCATTTTATATATTGAAAATCTTGTAAATAATATATTATCTCAAGAATATTTTAATCAAATTACTAAAAAAATAAAACTTCCTTCTTTTTGTTTTTTTTCTTTCTCTTTTTTCTTTTTCTACTTTTTATTTGTTTCTTTCTCTCCCTCAGCTCTTTGATCTGACATGGAGCATGGCCCAAATTTTCAGAAACCCTTGCATGATCATTTGTTTAAATGACCAGATATATCCTGATAAATGACATCAACAAGAACAATCCGAATATTCACCGGAGTATACACCCAATAATCCGAATATACACCGAAGTATACATTTCTCTTTCAATCAATCACTCTTCCTCTACAATTCCAATATGCAATCTCAGATCCAATTTGTCGCAGCCACTTGATTTTTTAGAAAGAAAACCCTTCAAATTCTCTCTCCAATCAAATTGAGCTTCAAATTTAATGTATTTGATTTATGTGTACTGTAGCAGATAAGCAATATGCAATTGGGGTTAAGCAAATCACGAGGAAGACGACTCAAGACTTCAACTTGATACCCTCCAATCTCGTTGACGATCCAACTCCCTTAACCGACGGAACTGTCTGCTACATCTTGCCCATTGACTCTGTTATGATTTTCATCCAACTTTAGCTATTGTGTTGACATTAGGAAATGTGAATTGACGGGGTCGTAGTCGTGCATGTGTCTAGCACGTGTGTTTCTTAATTAAGTCTAATTTGGTAATTAGGGTTGCTTAATGTAAACGTCCTCATGAGTGACATGTGTCCTCTGTTAGGGAAATTAGAATCATTCCCGTCAAGGCTCACAGAGTAGACTGATAGAAAAGTAACAAACCACAAGACAAGCAATAAGAGAACACCGAGATTTAACGAGGTTCAGCATAAATCTATACCTACGTCCTCCCGAGAGATACCCGTTCTTCACTATGAGAATAATTACAGTACAAGATACATTGAGCTAAATCACCATAACCCAAACCCATAACCCTTGTACACCCACACTCATAGAATTTCCCAAGAACTCACTCTCACCCAAGAGCTGTATTCACTCTTGACATCTCTGCTCCCTTACCCAAGAGATATACACTCTCTTGTGGATGATCGCATGCACCGACCATATCTTGGTTTACTACCCATGCCCTCTATATATAGGCACCCCAATTATAATCCAATTGGTAGTAGGAAAACCAAACCTTCTTGTACAGGAGAAAGATCCTATTCCTTATAGGAATAAACTTTGACATCAACCATGTCCAATTAGGAAGACTAACCAAGTCCAATTAGGACTTGACTTTCCTAATTAAATCTCATCACATCCTAACAATCTCCACCTTGATGAGAATGCCATGCAAAATTCCCTTGCACCATCTTTAACCATTGGCCTTTTTTTGTACCAGCAACACATAGCCTGAATCAAATTGTGGTCCTCCCTGATTCGTAACGGCCAATCCTATGTGTAAATGCACCGAGTCAACAATCAACAGCTGACTCTGAAGAGGGACCTCAAAACAACCCCTTCCCTAGCAGGATTTCCTTCTCACCATCATCTGAACTCGGAAGCTTATCAACGACGTCTCTGCTGTACCCGCAAACGAGACTCGCCTATGCGCACTCCTGTTTCCCATTATCCATTGAGGTCTGACATACCAGATGATACCTACCACACTGTTCTCCCTGTATGAGGACCGTACTGCCATGTGTGATTTTTTCGGCTCCACCTGCTATAAACAGTTATAGCCTTTGGAAACCAACTAGCTCCTGAATATCAAATTCCTCTGTAACTTTGGGACATTGTCACACCACCCAAAGTACGCCAATCCCAAATCTAATATCCAGTCAAAGAACATGTGTCACCTATGGAGATTGTGAGAGCATCTCCATATGAAAATCGGTTTCTGCTACAGCAATGCCATCCAAGCCTTTCGCTTCATATGACCCTAGGCACGACGCTTGTAGCATCCCTGCCTCTGGATTTAGACCTACTATGATCACTAAATCCCCGACAGTTTTCCGTGCATTATCCGCTGTCTTCTCCGGTTTCACATCCTTTCCCTTCAACACTTTACTAAGCCCCATTGAACTAGGATGTCTTTCACTCACTTATACCCAAAGAGTGAAACTTCCTTTTCTGTCAAACTACTCCACCTCAAACTATGAGGCAATACCTGAAGCCATGACAAACAACCACGATCAACATGCAAACCTTCGGCGAACGAAAACCACGAACGACGAACAAACACGATCGCTGACACCACGAACCACCTTGGTGAGATATACACTCTTACCAACCATCATTCCCTTGAGTCATATCCGGGTCTCTTGCAACTCCACCTTTGATTAGGATTTTTCTTGAGTCTGGCTCGCACCACCTAGCCTCCGAGTCACTCCACCTATCGACTACCTTCGATTAGGACTTTCTTGAGTTTCTGACCCGCTCCATGCTGCTAGAAATTTTCCCCGAGCTGGCTCCACCTAATGCACTTTGAGTTAACACCTTAACCATGTAATTGACTCCACCTTGAATGATGAGGTGTCCTTGTCGAACCTTCGGTTCTGATACCACTTGTTAGGGAAATTAGAATCCTTCCCGTCAAGGCTCACAGAGTAGACTGATAGAAAAGTAACAAACCACAAGACAAGCAACGAGAGAACACCGAGATTTAACGAGGTTCAGCATAAATCTATGCCTACGTCCTCCCGAGAGATACCCGTTCTTCACTATGAGAATAATTACAGTACAAGATACATTGAGCTAAATCACCATAACCCAAACCCATAACCCTTGTACACCCACACTCATAGAATTTCCCAAGAACTCACTCTCACCCAAGAGCTGTATTTACTCTTGACATCTCTGCGCCCTTACCCAAGAGATATACACTCTCTTGTGGATGATCGCATGCACCGACCATATCTTGGTTTACTACCCATGCCCTCTATATATAGGCACCCCAATTATAATCCAATTGGTAGTAGGAAAACCAAACCTTCTTGTACAGGAGAAAGATCCTATTCCTTATAGGAATAAACTTTGACATCAACCATGTCCAATTAGGAAGACTAACCAAGTCCAACTAGGACTTGACTTTCCTAATTAAATCTCATCACATCCTAACAATCTCCACCTTGATGAGAATGCCATGCAAAATTCCCTTGCACCATCTTTAACCATTGGCCTTTTTTTGTACCAGCAACACATAGCCTGAATCAAATTGTGGTCCTCCCTGATTCGTAACGGCCAATCCTATGTGTAAATGCACCGAGTCAACAATCAACAGCTGACTCTGAAGAGGGACCTCAAAACAACCCCTTCCCTAGCAGGATTTCCTTCTCACCATCATCTGAACTCGGAAGCTTATCAACGACGTCTCTGCTGTACCCGCAAACGAGACTCGCCTATGCGCACTCCTGTTTCCCATTATCCATTGAGGTCTGACATACCAGATGATACCTACCACACTGTTCTCCCTGTATGAGGACCGTACTGCCATGTGTGATTTTTTCGGCTCCACCTGCTATAAACAGTTATAGCCTTTGGAAACCAACTAGCTCCTGAATATCAAATTCCTCTGTAACTTTGGGACATTGTCACACCACCCAAAGTACGCCAATCCCAAATCTAATATCCAGTCAAAGAACATGTGTCACCTATGGAGATTGTGAGAGCATCTCCATATGAAAATCGGTTTCTGCTACAGCAATGCCATCCAAGCCTTTCGCTTCATATGACCCTAGGCACGACGCTTGTAGCATCCCTGCCTCTGGATTTAGACCTACTATGATCACTAAATCCCCGACAGTTTTCCGTGCATTATCCGCTGTCTTCTCCGGTTTCACATCCTTTCCCTTCAACACTTTACTAAGCCCCATTGAACTAGGATGTCTTTCACTCACTTATACCCAAAGAGTGAAACTTCCTTTTCTGTCAAACTACTCCACCTCAAACTATGAGGCAATACCTGAAGCCATGACAAACAACCACGATCAACATGCAAACCTTCGGCGAACGAAAACCACGAACGACGAACAAACACGATCGCTGACACCACGAACCACCTTGGTGAGATATACACTCTTACCAACCATCATTCCCTTGAGTCATATCCGGGTCTCTTGCAACTCCACCTTTGATTAGGATTTTTCTTGAGTCTGGCTCGCACCACCTAGCCTCCGAGTCACTCCACCTATCGACTACCTTCGATTAGGACTTTCTTGAGTTTCTGACCCGCTCCATGCTGCTAGAAATTTTCCCCGAGCTGGCTCCACCTAATGCACTTTGAGTTAACACCTTAACCATGTAATTGACTCCACCTTGAATGATGAGGTGTCCTTGTCGAACCTTCGGTTCTGATACCACTTGTTAGGGAAATTAGAATCCTTCCCGTCAAGGCTCACAGAGTAGACTGATAGAAAAGTAACAAACCACAAGACAAGCAACGAGAGAACACCGAGATTTAACGAGGTTCAGCATAAATCTATGCCTACGTCCTCCCGAGAGATACCCGTTCTTCACTATGAGAATAATTACAGTACAAGATACATTGAGCTAAATCACCATAACCCAAACCCATAACCCTTGTACACCCACACTCATAGAATTTCCCAAGAACTCACTCTCACCCAAGAGCTGTATTTACTCTTGACATCTCTGCGCCCTTACCCAAGAGATATACACTCTCTTGTGGATGATCGCATGCACCGACCATATCTTGGTTTACTACCCATGCCCTCTATATATAGGCACCCCAATTATAATCCAATTGGTAGTAGGAAAACCAAACCTTCTTGTACAGGAGAAAGATCCTATTCCTTATAGGAATAAACTTTGACATCAACCATGTCCAATTAGGAAGACTAACCAAGTCCAACTAGGACTTGCCTTTCCTAATTAATTTTCATCACATCCTAACATCCTCATCTTTAGCTAGTTCAAGTATATAACTCGATCGGTGTACCTTGCAGCCATCATCTATCAATATATCAGTATTTCTTCTTTGCGTTATTTTCTTCCTTCTGCAATTTCTTTCTTCGTTAGGGTTCTTACCCTAACAATTGGTATCTAGAGCCAGACGATCATGGTCAAACTTAAGGGGGCAGGGAAGCCCTCAGATCCACCTCCAAACTCTGAGGCACCTTTGGTTTCCGGTGAGCTTTCTCACTTGGAATACGAGCTCCAAATCCACAGAGATGAGACCAGTGCTCGATTGGAGGAGATACAGGTCTCAATCCAGGACTCACTAGCCGCTTCCTTGGCTAATTTCAAGTCGGTAATGTTAGAGGAGCTCACACAACAGCTCACCTCTACCTTCACTACAATTGTCAAGGAAGGTTTCAACACTTCACAGCCTTTAATGGTAAGCCAAGGGAGCACTGCAGTTCCTCAACCCAATGGGACCGTTCGTTTTGGATTTTTTCCATCGTCAGTAGCTCAACAGAAAATGGTGACAATCTCTGATGCTTCATCCTCCACAATAGCCAGATCTGAGGGTAATCATTCTCATATCCCAATTTTTTTCACTCTGTTAATGCTTGTATCCGTAGGGGATATAATTAATGATAAGTAAAGGAGAGAGAGAGAGAGTGACACAAGATGTATAGTGGTTCGCCTCCGCATGAGCGGGAGACTACGTCCACTTGAAAGCTATACTAGTGTGTCGAGCCTTGCGGCCTACAAGATTACAAGAGATGTAATGGGATGGGTTGTAATGGAATGGTGTTTAAGTGGGAGGAGGCATTCCTTTTATAGGTGAAGGAATGCTTCTCCTTTACATTCTCTTCGATGTGGGATGAGATTATCACTATTCTAGTATAGAAAAGCCATGTTTGTGGAGGCATCTTGGCAAGGGCGGGAACGTGGCTTCCCGGCGACGGATTCGCCTCTTCCGGATACCGTGGCGTAGCCTGAACATAGGGCTACACGATGGATGTCGCGGTTGGGCCTTGCCATGTTTCGTGGATGTCCAAAAATGGGTGTTACTTATGCTTGGTGATGTAGCAAATACTCCATATTATTGGAGGTATGTACAAGTCCCCGAAATCCCCAAGTAAGAGGAGCTTCTTGGTTGGGGAGTTCAAATCATGAAGTCATCAAGCATAAGTAACCGGGCGGTACGGAGCCCCTACAAGTCCCCGAACTCCGTAAGCAAGAAGGGACTCGTTAACCTGCACAACAAAAACAAAAAGCAGGCATACGTAGAATGCTCGTTGCATTGGGCAACAGATGTGAGTTGCATTGATATGCGTTGGCATATATAAACGTATGGGGTGCGTGATACATGTTTGATGTATACACGCGAATGGCGCCGAGTACGATCGATTATGACGTACAAACTCGAGAGCGCGTATGGCCGTGTGAGCATATGGATTGCATATGATAAATGTAAGTTGTATGAGCGCTGCGAAGGTAAGCGTTTGTTTGGTTGTCGCTTGTATTAATGGAACGCGAAAAGAATTTGATTTGTCGCGGGCGACAAATGGTAGAAAAATTCCATGTTCCATTAACGTGTGGTGTGTCGAGTAGACATGAATGTGAAGATTGGGAATGCCGGGAATGTGTGAGCGGGAAGCTCGAGGATTGCCGGGAAGGCATGAGCGGGAAGCTCGAGGATTGCCGGGAAGGCATGAGCGGGAAGCTCGAGGATTGCCGGGAAGGCATGAGCCGAAGCTCAATGGGTGGGCCCCTGCTAGGCCCGCTAGAGAGTCCCCGACTCCCCAGCCATGACGGACCTCCGGATGGTCGGTAATTTGTTTGTTGAGGGGGAGCTGCACGGAGCAGAGGGTGTTGGGTAGCGATCCCAATCTTTGGTACCCAAGCGTCGGGGTTAACTGCCGGATCAATGGCTGCCGTAGGCTATTATGAGGCGTTGCCTGACCGCTTGGCGGTTTTGGTCGTAGACCGTGGACTCGTAAAGTATGTATCTGCATGAAAAAATGACAAACACAGAGCAAGCATGTACCTGTAGCAAAGTTGCTAATAACATTTTGTAGGCATGCTCAAGGGTTATAGAGACACGTATAGTCATGGCATCGGCGGTAGCTCAAATTGTAAGAGCGTAAAGAAAAGAGGAAGGCACTTATCTCGTGCCAATTTGGAGGGTAGCGGAGTTTGGCCGAGCATGACGCTCCATTGCTCCGGCGGAGTTGCTTTGTAGAAGGATGATGAGTTCGTTTGTTGGAGAGGTGATTGGTGATTATGTCTCCTTGAAACAAATTAGGTGATTAGTACACGAGCTTGTAAAATCAACACTAATAATTTATGTATGTACATTTTGCATATAACTAAATTGATTAAATATATATATGCCACAGATATTTAATGTACACATGTTGGAGAATGTCACGGTGGCCGGTAACCATAGTGATATTGCTGCCTTGTATATATGCATTGCATTAAGTGATAGATACAAACCTACACCCTGTACACGTGTACCGGCTATGTGAACAAGAGACGTTGAACTTAAGTGGAGCATGCATGAATACCCAGTTGCTCACATGATGAAACAATGATGAAACAATATTTGAATATTGGAGGTAAGTAATAATGAATGTCATGTTTGACAAGTGATGAGCTGTAGCCCAAGAGTGATGCATGTTGAACAAGCAAACAAATGGAATACATGCTGATAAGCTAGTCTCACTGTGATATAGTTGATTAAGAGCATACATGGCCAATTGATATGCTCGTATAGAGAAGGCACGTGTATGCAGGCATGCAGATATTAACAAATAACAATTGGGATGTGATATTATAAACGTGGGAGCATGTGAATGAAAACTAAGCATGCTTTGCTTAGAGGCATCATGCGTCGTAGGTACACCGCCTAGATTCTTTAATATGCAGAGGAGCATGTGCAAGGAAATTATGTGGCTATGTGTGTTACTGGGGTATTGGTGGTCAAGTACAACATGTGTAGCATTACAGAACGACAACAAGTACACTGCTGTGGTCATGTAGCTAATGAGCTCTTGTACAGATACTTTATTATTTTGTCCCTTTTGCAAAGCTATGGATATGTGGCGTGCATATAGAGCCTATGACGCAGATAAAGGACGAAGGAAGATAACTTAGCTTTATCGGTTGCTCGTCCACCACAGAAACCCACAGTTCGACTGCATATTTGAAGGCAGAGTTTGCCGCAGTACATATATCTTTCGTAGCTTTGCCGCTGGTGGTGGTCAGCGGAGAAAGAGTTGGCCGGCGGGGTGGTGGTCAGAGGAGAACGTCAGGGCAGCTAGCAGAGGAGGACGCTGGCAGTGAAGCTTACTGGTGGTGGCAGTGAAGTTTGCTGGCGGTGGAGCAGAGCTCAGCGGAGGAGGAGTTCGGCGGAGCGGAACTCAACTAGCGGAGCTCGTAGCGGCGTTGTGGCTGGTGGTGCCGTTGATATCAGTGGGCGGTGCCGCTGACAAGTTGGTTCAAGTTTGGTGTTACCTCCTACCGAGTGTGGCGGTGTCGCTGACAGAAATTGTGGCGGAGCTTGTGCCGGCTGTTATCTCTAGCGGAGGACTGGGTGCTTCGGCGGTGACTCGTGGAGTCGGCGGAGACATGAAGTCAGTGGAGACCTGGAGCATGCTAGCGGAGGCGCTTGATGGCAGGCCATTGTGCAAGCTAGCGGAGCTTTGTTTCAACAGCTGAGCAGTGGTGATGCCCAGCGGAGGAAGTTGGGCGGTGGCTCCAAGCGGCGCTGCACATGGTGTACCAAAGATTGGCGGAGCGGAGCTTCAAAGGAGGAGGGCCGCTGGCGGAGTTTGGCGGGAGAATGTGCCGCCGACTGAAGCTCAGAAGCTTGGCTGGTGAATTGGGTGGTGGTGAGGTGGAGCTGCAGGTCCGGCTCGGCGGAGCGGAGGCTCCGAGCTCGGCGGAGCTGGAGTGCAGCGGAGCGGTTGATTGCTGGCGGAAGTTGCGGCCAGCGGTTGTGGAACTCGGATGGAGGTGTGCGGCGGAGCGGAGCCGGTGGAGTCTTGGCCCGACCCTGACCTCTGGACAAGCTTGGCGGAGCGTTAGCCGCTGATGATGATTGCAGCTTGGTGTCTGGATGCCCAGAGAAGTTTTCTGGGTGTCCAGAGAATATTTGCCGCCAAGTTTTTTTTTTTTTTTTTTTTGAGTAGGTCGTTGACCTTGAGTTGGGCGTTGACCATCTATGCTCGGCGTTGACCGAGAATGGCCAGCGTTGACCAAGCAAATTTCTGCACATTTCTGCTCTAGTTGTACCGCTGGAGTGATGTTTGATCATGCTTTGGCAAAAGTTGCCGCCAAGAAACACAAATTCAAACATGAACTCACTGGGAACCAATGAGTTTGAACTTGCTCAAAGAAGGAGGGAAGAATTTCTTTGAGTTCCGCTAGGCAGACTTAGCTCATGGAAGGTGACGAAGCCAATTGTTGGCTTCCTACAGACGGCGCCAATGTTAATGCTTGTATCCGTAGGGGATATAATTAACGATAAGTAAAGGAGAGAGAGAGAGAGTGACACAAGATGTATAGTGGTTCGCCTCCGCATGAGCGGGAGACTACGTCCACTTGAAAGCTATACTAGTGTGTCGAGCCTTGCGGCCTACAAGATTACAAGAGATGTAATGGGATGGGTTGTAATGGAATGGTGTTTAAGTGGGAGGAGGCATTCCTTTTATAGGTGAAGGAATGCTTCTCCTTTACATTCTCTTCGATGTGGGATGAGATTATCACTATTCTAGTATAGAAAAGCCATGTTTGTGGAGGCATCTTGGCAAGGGCGGGAACGTGGCTTCCCGGCGACGGATTCGCCTCTTCCGGATACCGTGGCATAGCCTGAACATAGGGCTACACGATGGATGTCGCGGTTGGGCCTTGCCATGTCTCGTGGATGTCCAAAAATGGGTGTTACTTATGCTTGGTGATGTAGCAAATACTCTATATTATTGGAGGTATGTACACACTCCAAATCTTAATGATGATGTTGGGCTAACCAAACCAAACCTACTAGTGCTATTGTGATTAATATTGTTGATGGGACCTCTGATTTAAACAGTGTGAACATGACGATGGGGGGAAGAGATAAATCAATGCTAAATAAGGGAGGCACCAAGGTGGTGGGTTTGAATAGCATGTATATCCCAGTGGGCCAATCTGTAGGAGGAGCTCAACAGCAGTGTTGCCAGCAACTTGTCCCTGGCTCACCCTACATCAGTAAGAGTCAAGGAAATTTTCAAACCATGGGACAATCAAGCCACAGCATGTATGAACCAGATCCATTTACCATGACCTACTTCGGCCCTTATTCAGTCTCTATGCATAACTTTCCCCCATCCATGCCACAACCTACCATGCCTTTTTCCACCACCAAAACCACATCACATAATCCGATTCCACCTACTTATGCCACCACCACCACTCATATCCCACCAACATTTCAAATGGTTCCACCCTACTACACCCAATTCCCACAACAAGTGCCCCTGCACTTATATTCACCTTATGTTGATCCTAACCTTCCCACTATGAAGCAAATGAAACTGGATTTTAGTGTGTTTAGTGGTGGAGATCCGGTGGAGTGGCTAAACAAGGCTGAGCGGTACTTTGAGTTCTATCAAATACCTGAGGATCGGAAATTATCTATTGCTTCCATGCATTTGACAGAAAAGGCTTCTGATCGATGGTACATGTTCAAGCAGAGTTCCCTAATACTTGGCAAGGGCTGGCTGATTTACTTATGAGGGAATTCAGTGGGTACAATCAAACTGAGTATCAAGCAGCTCTAGCCTGAATGTCCCAAACAGGCAGCGTAGAGCAATACAAAGAACAATTCACCAAACTCTCAAGAAGAGCTCCTGGCTTCCCTGCTGAAGTACTGTTGTCATGCTTCATTGGTGGATTAAAAGAGGATATCAGGGTCGATGTGCAAGCTCAAAAGCCTAGAACTCTCTATGAAGCATGTGAGTTGGCTAGGGTGTATGAAACCAGAAATGAAGGTCACAGGAATTACCTGAGAAGCTCGACCTTGCACAAGTCTACAAGCCATAGCTCACCTGCAAGCCACAACTTTAGTAATAGCATCAACAAGCCCTCATCTATCAACATCCACACTAGAGCTTCACCACCTTCATTTCATCCTAAACCAGCTAACTCAAGTACCAATACAGCTGGAGGACCTAACAATATTAGAGTCAAGTTGTCAAATGCTGAGTTCGAGGCTCGGAGGGCCAGAAATCAATGTTTTTTTTTGTGAAGAACCTTACAAGCCGGGACATAATTGTAGGAGAAAAGGGTAGCTAATGAGCATGGAAATTGTACCAAGTGAAAAAGAGTTACTAGAGGTCTCGGAAGAGCAGCAGATGATGGAAGTTCCTCCCATCATTGATTTGGAGGAACCTCTTATCAAATTACAGGTCATGAGCGATAGTAACAGTAATCCATCCACCATGCAGTTAAAGGGAATTTTTAACAACAAGGTAGTTCACGTTCTCATTGATTCGGGTGCAACACACAACTTTATACATCCTCAACTTCTCAAGGGGACTAAGGTTCAGGTGCACAAGTTACCTCCCTTAAATGTGATCCTAGCAATTGGAGCTAAGATGAGAACTCAAGGGGAAGTGCATATTGATCTCCAGCTACGACAATTTGTTTTTTCTGCAGATTACTACATGTTGCCAGTAACTGGTTGTGAAATTGTGCTAGGTGCAAGCTGGTTAAGGTCACTTGGTGATATTCTCTGGAATTTCGATACCATGTTGATGAAATTTAGTGTTCGGGGGACTCCATTTCAGCTACAAGGGGAAACAAAAGCGGAGGCTGTCATGATTGGATGCAGGTTAATGATCAGATTACTGAGAAAGTAAAGAGAAGCCATGTCCAAGTTCAACCCTCACTCGCTTCTCAGGTGGTACAATCTCAGCCTCCTGAAATCCAAGCTTTGGTACACAGATTTGCGGATCTATTCATAGCTCCGACCTCCTTGCCGCCAGTAAGTGTGTGGCCATATAGATATCCTCATTTTTAAAAAGCTGAAATTGAGAAAATAGTCCAGGAGCTACTTGATAATGGGATTATTAAGCCAAGTGTTAGTCCATTTTCTTCTCCCGTATTGTTGGTTAAAAAGAAAGATGGTACATGGCGGATGTGGGTGGATTATAGGTCCCCGAATGCAGTCACAGTGAAGGATAAATACCCCTTCTAGTAGTTGATGAGTTGATCAATGAAGTTCATGGTTCAGTCATTTTTACTAAGCTTGATTTAAGGTCTGGATATCACCAAATCAGGATGCACCCTGCAGATGTGAGCAAGACAGCCTTTAGAACTCACAACGGTCACTATGAGTTTCTAGTCATGCCATTTGGACTCACAAATGATCCTTCTACCTTTCAGTCGGTGATGAATGATGTGTTAAGAGATTATTTAAGAAAGTTTGCTTTGGTATTCTTTGATGATATATTGATCCACAGCTCCTCATTACAAACTCATTTGGAACATTTGGAGAAAATCTTTACAAGGTTACGGTTGAATGCTTTGAAGATTAAGGAGAGTAAATGCAGTTTTGGGTGACACAGGTTGAATATTTAGGTCATATAATAAGCAAGGAGGGAGTGACAGTGGATCCAACAAAAATAGAGTGCATAAAGAATTGGAACAAACCTCAAACAGTCGAAGGGCTCAGAGGGTTCCTAGGGTTGGCTGGGTACTACCGAAAGTATGTGAGGAATTTTGGCCTCATTGCCAAGCCACTCACTAACATGCTGAAGGTTGGTGAGTTTCAGTGGACACAAGAGTCTGAAGCGTCTTTTGAAGACTTGAAGTATGCTCTCATGCACACACCAGTTTTGGCTTTGCCGGATTTTTCCAAGGAGTTTACTATTGAGTGTGATGCTTCCGGAATAGGTATTGGTGCGGTTTTGTCACAAGATGGACATCCAATTGCTTTTTTGAGCAAAGCTCTTGCCCCCAGACACATTGCATTACCAGTCTATGATAAAGAAATGTTGGCGGTGGTTTTTGCGGTCCAACATTAGAGACCTTACTTGCTTGGCAATCACTTCAGAATCTACACTGATCATAGGAAAATTCAGTATTTTTTGGATCAAAAGATTAGCACTCCTGCACAACAAAAATGGTTACTTAAGCTCATGGGGAACAACTACTCAATTCATTACAAACCGGGTAAGAACAATGCAGCCCCTGATGCATTGTCAAGGAAACAAGAGTTGATTAACATGGATGAGACAATTACCAAATATGGATCCTTGAATTCTCTTACCGGGACCTCGTCACCAATTCATTCATACATAGCAGAAATTCAACAAGCTTGTCTACAGGACACTGAAACTAGTAACATTCTGCAACAAATAGCTCAAGGTAACACCCCATCTTCTCATTATTCTGTGGTCAATGGTCAACCATTCTATAAGGGCAAGATATTTGTACCTGCATGTGATGAATGGAGGAAGAGAATATTGAGTGAATTTCATGGGGGATTGAATGGAGGGCATGCTGGAACTTCTAGGACTCATAAAAGGGTGCTTAGATCTTTTGCTTGGCCGGGAATGATGAAAGACATAAAGGCTTTTGTTGCCTCTTGTCACACTTACCAGCAAAACCATTATGAAACTATTAATCCTCCCGGCTTGCTTCAGCCCAATGAGATTCCGGAGAAGTCTTGGACCAAGATTTCGATGGACTTCATCGAGGGTTTACCTAACTCTAGTGGTAAGTCGATTATTATGGTTGTTGTTGATAGATTGACCAAATATGGGCACTTCATTGCCTTAGCTCACCCATATTCAGCTTCAATGGTGGCTCAACACTTCATCAACCACATTTTTAAATTACATGGGATGCCGGAGGCTATCATATCGGATCGAGACCCTGTGTTCTTGAGCAATTTTTGGGAAGAATTCTTTAAACTGCAGGGCACTAGTCTTCACAAAAGTTCAGCTTATCACCCTCAAAGTGATGGCCAAACTGAAAACTTGAACAGAACCTTGGAGCAATATTTAAGGTGTGTGGTGGGAGAGAAGCCTCATACCTAGTTGGATGCTTTGCCTTGGGCGGAGTGGTGGTATAACACTGCTCATCATTCTGCAATAGGTATGACTCCCTTCCAGGAACTTTATGGCTATGAGCCACCTGCAATTAGACCCTATATTCCAGGTTCAACAGCTGTGGAAGCAGTGGATACTCAATTAAAAAAGAGAGATGAGCTCCTTGCCTTGCTCAAAAGAAATCTTCACATAGCACAGGCCAGAATGAAGAACTTTTATGACAAACATCACACTAAAATGTCCTTTGTTGTGGGGGATTGGGTATATTTGAAGTTACAGCCATATAGACAACAGTCCGTTCAGAAAAGGTTAGTCCACAAGTTGTCACAAAGATATTATGGGCCATTTCAAGTGGAATAGAAGATTGGTTCAGTGGCATACAAATTAAAACTACCAAACACAGCCAGGGTTCATCCAGTATTCCACGTCTCTTTGCTCAAAAAGAAGATCGGAGAGGCTATGGTGACTGCAGCTCACTTACCACTTGATGTGGATCCCCACAATCCTAGATGGTACCCAGCCAAGGTCTTGGAGAGGAGGATGTGCAAAAAGAACAATGCGGCTGTGACTCAATAGCTCATCCAATGGTTAGGCTCAGCGGTGGAAGAGGCAACTTGGGAAGAAGCAGATGAGATCATGCACCGATTCCCAGACTTTCAAGCTTGAGGACAAGCTGTTACTTGAGGCAGGATGGAGTTGTTATGATTTTCATCCAACTTTAGCTATTGTGTTGACATTAGGAAATGTGAATTGACGGGGTCGTAGTCGTGCATGTGTCTAGCACGTGTGTTTCTTAATTAAGTCTAATTTGGTAATTAGGGTTGCTTAATGTAAATGTCCTCATGAGTGACATGTGTCCTCATCTTTAGCTCGTTCAGGTATATAACTCGATCGGTGTACCTTGCAACCATCATCTATCAATATATCAGTATTTCTTCTTTGCGTTATTCTCTTCCTTCTGCAATTTCTTTCTTCGTTAGGGTTCTTACCCTAACAGACTCTGCTCCCAAGCTTTATCTAATGTGAGCTTAAAGATTCAATCTTTATTTCCCAAGATGTAATCTTTTTGTGATAGTTGATACATTGTTTGAGTTTTAGCATTGTTAATGGTTTGATGCATTAGATTCTCATATCCAATTCACTCAATCATCATTGAGTTCTTCTGGTTTGAATTGGTGAATCAATAGAATATATATGACCCTGGGCATTTGGAATTGGAGCTTCATTTTCTCCAATTTGGCTTGGCTTAGATGCAAAAGTGGGATTTGGAATCTGGGTTAGGAGGAAAACCCAATGGGACTCTACATGTTTTGCTTTTCTGTTTGCCTGCTCAAATATTGAATTCGATCTAAGATATGGTTAAATAAGGCTGGGAAGATCCTTCAACGGGAGAGAGGAAAATCAATCTATCGATCGGTCATCAGTCTGAGTTTTTCTTCTCTAAAAAAAAAAATAAATAAAAAAATAAAGAGAAGTTTTAAATACACACCCCTAATTACTTAATACACACTCCTTACTCAATACATCTATCATTTAATTTCTCATTCTAACATTTTACTAAATACACAACCCAAATTACCTAAAATATCCTTAAACTTAAAAACCATGAAATACACTATTATTAAACGTACATTTGATTAGTATATATAATTGACCATATTAATTACTTGTGTTAGTTATTGGGAAATCCATAAGGATTCATTATTGTTCTCTTCAAAGTTCAAATAGATGCAGAAATAAGTTTTATATTATCTGAGTTCTCATCCACTAAACATCCTTTTGATCAAGTATAAAATTTTGAGTCGAACATTCAACCAAAATTGTATCAGTAGTTTCTCCACAATGGCGGAACTACGAAGTTGTCATTGGATGGTCAAACACATTAACAATTACAAAGTTTTATACATGTGATGTTTTATATTAGATAATAAAGAGAAGTTTTAAATACACACTCCTAATTACTTAATACACACTCCTTACTCAATACACCTATCATTTAATTTCTCATTCTAACATTTTACTAAATACACAACCCAAATTACCTAAAATATCCTTAAACTTAAAAACCATGAAATACACTATTATTTAACATTGAGAAGTTTTAAATACACACCCCTAATTACTTAATATACACTCCCTACTTAATACACCACCTATTCAATTTTTCATTCTAATATTTTACTAAATACACAACCCAAAGTACCTAAAATATCCTTAATCTCAAAAATCATGAAATATCCTACTTTTTTACTATATTAAAGTTACTATTTAATATGATTAGTATATTCTAGTATATTGAAATTTTGTAAATGACCATATTGATTACTTGTGTTAGTTATTAAGAAATCCAAAAGGATTTATTATTGTTCATGTTAATGTCTAAAAGTTCGGCGGTAGCTGAACCTTCATTAACGCTGATCCGGTGGGCGGATAGATACTTGCGATGTTCTCAAAGCTTCCGCTACCTGTCAAGTAAAATACAAAGGGCGTCAGAGGGAGACCGCGCTGGGCGGTCTTCAACTCTCCGATGCCTAAGTTAGTCAATGTATTTATGTTGACAAAGTAACAGTAGGTAAGTATTAAAATGCGTAATTAATGAGGAGAGAGGAGAGAACCTTTTATAGGTGAGGAAGAGGTTGATCTTCTCTTTGTTTTCGATGTGGGACTGATGTGCTTCAGTCCCCAGCTCTGGGAGCTTCTGATGCTATCTTGGCGCGGCGTGTGGCGGCGCGTCGGCGGTGATCTCGGGGTGATCCGAGGCCCAGGATGTGTCCCGCCTGGCTGTGCATCTGTATGTTATTCCTTTGGCGGGAATTAGTACCTTTAGCGGTACAATGAGCGTAGCCCATTATAGCTAATTATGCTTGCAAATGTACATGTATGTACAAGTCCCCCAAGTCCCCAGTCAAGGAGGGCAATCATGGTTGGGGAGTTGTTCGGCGGTTTGAAACGTTTTCTTCCGCTAGACTTGCAAGAGCATAATTAGCGTCAGTGCGTTGTCAACCGTGGATTTTACTGAGCAAACGCTTTATACCCTTTCGGGTGGGCCCCTGCTAGGCCCCCCAGGGAGTCCCCCACTCCCCGGCGAAGATAGACCTTCGGATGGTCTCAAACCCTGCTCAGTGAGGCCATCCATCAGCGGCAAACCTTCCGCTCACCTACATCTGAGTCGTCAGATCATTAGTTTGCAATCCCCTTCACCGACGTTGTGCCCAGTAGCTGCTTCTTTGCTCCTGCAATTATGACTTCAAACTCCCCGAGTCTTTGTGGCGGTAAAAGCATCAAACAAAGAGGCATCAAACAAAGATAAGCTTTCTTATCTCTTTATTTGGTACACACGTGCCTATGCTTTCACATAGGTGGGCCAGCTTATCACATGGTTACGCATGCTGGCAGCATCATATTCTATTGGACGCATGGTAATCTATATTTACTCAAATACTATTTATCAAACAATGGTGTACTATAGCTACCGCCAGTCAATTCACGTCTTCAACTACCATGTTGGATTTGCATGCTAGCTCTTGGGATATATTACATTTACTGCTACTCTATTGGACGCATGCTCTAGCTTTACTTGGTCATGGACACATATGCATGTTTTGGGAGCTCAACTATCATTACCAACTGTATATACCTTGGCTTCTTGACCTTGAAATGCATAAACAAATTGATTTCTCGGTGGACTCATTTACGCATGTCCTCCAGCGTTCATTAGTCTAATTTCAATTATACTTGTTTATACCCAATCTACTTTCAAGGTGATTTATTTATACATAACTCTATGTATAGGATCCAGCGTCTAGTATATACGCAGTGGCATATTGAGCATGCTTCTTTGCACATTTCATTGCAAAAATTGAAATGCATATTAGAGCACATAATTAAATGCTATTTGTTGCCAACTACAATTTTGCATATACACTTCGCTCAAAATTTTTATCAAAGTACATATGCAAAACACATATAAATTATTGGTGTCGATTTTACAAATCCGCACACTAATCATCCATTTTTGCAAGGAAATTCAACTATTTCTATTGAGCATTCAACCTCAACTACGAGTTGACGAACATTATCGGAATATTTTATCCGCCACAGGCAATAGACCGCCATGCTCGGCCAAACTCCGCCAGCCTCCAAATCGGCATAAGATAAATCACTACATCTTATCTCTTACGCTATTGCAATTTGAGCTACCGCCGATGCCATGACTATACATATCTCTATAACCCTTACGCATGCCTACGGCGTGTTATTAACACCTTTACTACATCGTACATGCTTGCTCTGTGTGTTTTGTCATTTTTTCATGCAGATACATACTTTACGAGTCTACGGTCTACGACCAAACCGCCACGCGGTAAGGCAACGCCTCATAATAGCACTGACCACTACGCGGCATTGCAGCAAGGGACTAGTTAACACAGCCTACGGCAGCCATTGATCCGGCAGTTAACCCCGACGCTTGGGTACTAAAGATTGGGATCGCTACCCAACACCCTCTGCTCCGTGCAGCTCCCCCTCAACAAACAAATTACCGACCATCCGGAGGTCCGTCATCGCTGGGGAGTCGGGGACTCTCTAGCGGGCCTAGCAGGGGCCCACCCCATTGAGCTTCCGCTCATGCCTTCCCGGCATCCCATTGAGCTTCCGCTCATCCCCCTTAAGCTTCCCGCTCATGCCTTCCCGGCAACCCATTGAGCTTCCGCTCATGCCTTCCCGGCACCCCATTGAGCTTCCGCTCATGCCTTCCCGGCACACCATTGAGCTTCCGCTCATGCCTTCCCGGCAACCCATTGAGCTTCCGCTCATGCCTTCCCGGCAACCCATCGAGCTTCCCGCTCATGCCTTCACCGGCATCCCATTGAGCTTCCGCTCATCCCCCTTGAGCTTCCCGCTCATGCCTTCCCGGCAATCCTCGAGCTTCCCGCTCACGCCTTCCCGGCATTTCCAATCTTCACATTCATGTCTACTCGACACACCACACGTTAATGGAACATGGAATTCTTCTACCATTTGTCGCTCCCGACAAATTGAATTCTTTTCGCGTTCCATTAATACGAGCGACACCCAAACCAACACAAACGTTCACGTACTCATCATTTACACGTTACAAACGCTTACCTTCGCAGCGCTCATACAACTTACATTTATCATATGCAATCCATATGCTCATACGACCATACGCGCTCTCGAGTTTGTACGTCATAATCGATCGTACTCAGCGCCATTCGCGTGTATACATCAACATGTATCACGCACCCCATACGTTTATGCCAACCCATATCGATGCAACTCACATTTTGTTGCCCAATGCAACGGGCATTCTACATATGCCTGTCTTCTTGTCTTTGATTGTACAGGTTAACGAGTCCCTTGACTTGTAGGGGCTCCGTACCGCCCGGTTACTTATGCTTGATGACTTCATGATTTGAACTCCCCAACCAAGAAGCTACTCTTACTCGGGGACTTCGGGGACTTGTACATACCTCCAATAATATGGAGTATTTACTACGTCACCAAGCATAAGTAACACCCACTTTGGGACATCCACAAGACATGGCAAGGCCCAACCGAGATATACATCGTGTAGCCCTATGTTCAGGCTACGCGGCGGTATCCGGAAGTCGCAAATCCGCCACCGGGAAGCCACCTTCCCGCCCTTGCCAACATGCCTCCATAACATAGCTTTCTGCATGTTAAATAGACTAGAATAGTAACTTTGCTTGTCCCACATCGAAGAACAAGTAAAAGAGAAGCATTCCTTCATCTATAAAAGGAATGCCTCCTCCCACAACTCAACACATTCATTCATCCATCCCATTACATACTTTGTAATCTTGTTAGGCCGCAAGGCTCGACACACTAGTATAAGCTTTCAAGTGGACGTAGTCTCCCGCTCAGGCGGAGGCGAACCACTATACATCTTGTGTCAATCTCTCTCTCTCTGTCTCTCTCTCTTTATTTATAGCTAACTAGAGATCCCCACGGATCACTAACGTTAACAGATGGCTAACGTCATAGAGATTTCGAGCAGTGAGGATTCCGGGTCTGACGTGTCATTCAGCGTGGCGGATAAAATATTTATTGACTCGTTGCGTCCGTCTGCCCATGCAGGAACCTTACTGCCAGAACCGCTAGAGGTTGAGCCGCTACAGACCATACCCTGGGAAGTAGCCATGGGTCGTGCGTCACGTCCAGAGAGCTCTAGGGCGGGTGAGGCCGCTGCGGCCAAAGCTAGGCGCGATGAGCGGTTGGCGAGCAACAGCGCTGCCAGCGGCTCCGCTGGGGAAGAAGAAACAGCGGGGGAGGACGCGGAGTCAGCGTGGTTCCTCCAGGATGGCACCCCTGTTGATGAGGCAGGAGGGCGGATGAATGTTGCCGCCGTCAATAGGTTGAAGCGGACGTTCCGGCTGCCTGGTTCTATGAAACTGCGCCCGCCGACGGTGGATGAGAAGGCCTCGATTCTCCCGGCGGGGTTTGCCGCCGTACACGAGGCGATATTCCGCCAAGGAGTGACACTCCCGGTGGTGCCCAACCTTCAGATTCTGGTATGCGAGTTTGGCCTTGCTTTTGGTCAAGTCTGCCCCAACATGTGGCGGTTGATACTGGCGCTAAACTCTTTGTGGCGGTTGTCCGGATGCGAAGGGCCTACTGTGGCGGAGGTGCTTCATTTCTACGAGCTGGTCTATATAAAGAGCCAAGGTTGCAGAGGGCAAGTGAACTTGAGCCGCCGCCAGGGAGCGCCCAAGCTGATCGAGAATCTAAGGGATTCAATGTCCTACTGGCGGGGGACCTTCTGCGTCGCCACAGAGGGTTGGGAGTATCACACTGGGTCGAACGAGGAAGGGCCGACGTTTAGGATTAAGTCGGAGTTTCAACCCATCCGAGGTTGGTAACCGGTTTCCGCTGAACGTAGTTGGCGGGTGCTTGTATTTGCAGACTTGTATTGTTACTAACGACTATTGTGTTTGTGCAGCGGGACTGCGGTATAACCTAACGCGCGAAGAAGAGTGTCGCGTAGCACGGATCAGAGGTTGCTGGCGGAACCATAACTTGCTGGACTTCCGACTTCTGACCGGTTGGGAGTTGCTGGTCGATCAGCGGCTAACTCGCTCCGTTGGTAAGAAATCTCTGCCACAGTGCTTTTGTTTTATAATAAGCAACCCAGGCTGATTGGTTTTTTTTTTTTTTAGAAACTCCGCCAGGTAACAAATCGAGTCGCTACGCTTTTGAAAAAGCAATGGACCGCGCGGAGATAGACAACTTTCTGGAGACCATGTACGCCGAGGGGCTGGTAGCCCAGAAGACGTTGGTGAACCCCGAGACATTGGCGCTGAGCCAGTCCGAGGTTCCGGTGGTGCTGCCAATGCCGCACCACTCCCATCTTGGTGAGGACGGTCTGCCAGTAGTGCAGGCGGGGGCCCAAGTGGCCGGCGGGAAGAGGGGAAGCGCTGCAGCTGGGCAGCAGAAGAAGCGGATGCCTGCCAACAGGCGTGGCCCCCAAAAGGAGCGGGTGGTGCAGCCGGCGGAGACTGTTATTGAGCTAAGGGAGGAGCCGCCGGTGAGGGTGACTAGGACCGCCGCCGGGAACCAAAGGGCGCTGGAGAGAAAGCGTCGGCAGATTGACTCTCCTGACGAGGGAGAGGGGGAGGACGTGGAGGCGATCGGGCCCCGCCGACAGAAGAAGGCCCGACAAGCTCCGCCGAAAACTGCTGTGGTGGAGGGAGAGGCGCCCGCCGTCAGTGAGCTGGACTCATTTGCCGAGTATGCGGCGTTCATGACAGATGGTGAGCGGGAGTTCCTCTTCCATCTCTGCGAACGGCTAGGGTTCGGCGGCCTAGCGGGTATCTCGCGCCCCACGGCAATTGACCAATCGCCCTACAGCTCGGCGTTTGGTCAAATATCGGCGGGACTGCACGACATGTTCGTGGCGGCGTCAAAGCAGCCCCTGGTCAAGGGGGAGCTCAGGGAGGAAATCCAAGGTCTCTAGAGGGAGTTGGCGGAGGCGAAGGAGAAACTGGCGGAGGTAGAGCGGCGCCTGGCGAAGGCGGAGTGTGATTTTGCGGACGCTCGAGGCAAGCTGACGGTGGCCATCGAGCGGGACTTGGACCGGAATGAACACGTCTCCAAGTTAGAGCAGGACATCACCCTGCTGCAGGAGCGGATAGCCGCCAAGGACAAAAAACTCATTATTGTGCAGCGGGAGTCCGCCGCCAGAATAACTGAGGTGAAGCGGCTGGAGGGTGAGGTTACCCGCCTGAGGGCTGAAGAGAGTGCTGCCGCGGCCGCCGCCGTTGAGGCTTTCAAATAGTCGGCGGAGTACAAGAAAGCGCTGACCCAGTCGGTGAAGGAAGGGGCCCTAGCAAACATAGACATGCTGAAGCGGAAGGGCGCCATCGACTTTGCCAAAGCGTCTCAGCCCGACGTGCCGCCGGCTAAGAGTGCCCCACCGGAGAAAGGCGTCGCACATGCCCCTGCGGAAGGTGCCCGCTCAGGTAGCGGAGAAAGTGGTGCACGGCCGGCGGAAGGGTCCCAGCAGACTCCTCGTCCTACCCCGTCAGAGGTGTCACGTACTGGCTTCCTGGCGGCGCACACCAGGGCGGACGGCACGATAGAAACTCCAAGTCCCACAGCCCGAGGGTCTGATCAGACGAGCTGCGCAATCCTGCCGCCGCATGCTGAAACAGAAGATGCCGAAGGCAACCCCTGATGTTGGAACCTCCACTATTTTTCTTTTTCTTTTGTAGCCGCTGAGGCATAACAACTTGTAACGGATATTTTGGAATGGGATGAAGTTTTTCGAATGTGTTTGTTATGATGTGTTTGTACCGCTAGTACTTTGACTTAGAGTTTTCTTTTGTCAATTAATGAAACATTAAAGGAATTAAGATTGGTCCAAGTGCACCACGTAGCGGACGTAGTCTGCTGACGATTGCTAGCGTTGCCAGTTGCCCTCAGTGCTAGACTTGGTAACAATGGTTTGAATAATTCCTCGTTTCATTGATAGCTGATTGATCAGCATGTACAAAAGTGGGGTAGTACCCGTTGGGTAGCTTCCCTTAGCTAAATATTGAACAAAAATTTAGCTAAGTCAAGATGCTCCTGGGTAGCGGCATGACTATTTGTAGTAATACCGAAGGTGTTCGGTATTCCAAGGGTGGGTCGATGTGACGCCATCCTTGCTCATTAAGTAGAAGGTGCCTGGGCTAACGACTTCCACAATTTTGTATGGACCTTCCCAAGTTGGGCGGAGCTTTGTTGGCGGTGGAATGACTTCCTTCATTACCCAGTCCCCTAATTGGAGGTTCCTGGCCTTGACTCTGGCGTTGTAGAAACGCGATACCAGCTGTTTGTTTTGCAAGTTGTGCAAATGGGCCTTGTGTCTTTTTTCTTCTAGGAGGTCCCTGTCCAGGTTGATGCCGTCGCTGTTGGTCTCTGGGCAGTAGCCTTCGACCCTAGCGGTAGGCTGAGTTACTTCAACAGGTAGGACAGCCTCTGTTCCGAACATCATACAAAAGGGTGTTTCGCCGGTGGCGGAGGTTGAAGTTGTCCTGATGGCCCATAGAACTTCTGGAAGTTTCTCCGCCCACAAACCCTTGGCGTCGTCGAGTTTCTTTTTTAGCAATTTCTTGATTATCTTGTTTGCTGCTTCGACTTGGCCGTTGGTTTGGGGGTGAGCGACAGACGCAAAACTCATCTTGGTGCCAAGGTTGGTGGTGAACGATATGAGTTCCTTGTTGTTGAACTGTGTGCCGTTGTCTGTAATGATTGTATGTGGGACACCATAGCGGCAGTAGATGTTCTTCCAGAGGAAGCGAATTACCTCGGCGGTAGTTATTGCCGTTAGTGGCTCTGCCTCTATCCACTTGCTGTTGTAGTCGACAGCAACGATGATGTATTTGAACTGGCCCTTGGCGGTTTGGAATTTTCCCATCAAATCAAGGCCCCACGTGGAGTGAATCCATGGGCCGATGATGATTAACAGTGGTTCTGCCGGTGCATGTGGGAGATCTGCAAACTGTTGGCATTTGTGGCGAGACCTCGAAATCCGCCGGGCGTCATCACCAAGTGTGGGCCAGAAGTAGCCCTGTTGCATTGTGCGGTTGGCCAAGGATCTGGCGCCCGAGTGGTTTCCACATTCTCCGCCATGGATTTCCGCTAGGACGACCTTTCCCTCCTCTGGGGTTAGACAGCGGAGGTTGGGGTGAGTGAATCCCTGGCGGTAGAGTTTGCCATTTTGGATGTTGTAGCGGGTTGCTCTCCGTTTGAGCTGTCTCGCCTGGACCTTATCCTCTGGCAATGTGCCGCTGCGCTTGTATGCAATGATCTCGTCCATCCAGCTGGGGTTGACTTCAATGTTGAAGATCTCCGCCAGGGTCTTTGTGATGCTTGGCTTGTCAAGGCACTCCACTCTTGTGTCCGCTGGACTCTGATGTGGTTGGGCGGTTGCCAGTCTCGCTAGTGAATCAGCCTTGGCGTTCTTTTCCCTGGGGATTTGTGTGATGGTGTGAAATTTGAACTTTTTTAGCAATGTTTTGACGTACCCCAAATATGCCGCTAACTGCTGGTCCTTGGCTTGGAAGCTGTCGTTGACCTGGTTAACGACTAATTAAGAGTCGCTGAATATGTTGACGCTGTCAGCCCCTGAGTCAATGGCGAGGAGCAGACCGACGATGAGTGCCTCGTACTCCGCCATGTTGTTTGAAGCCTTGAAGTTGAATTTCAACGCGTACTCCGCGTTCAGTCCCCCGGGTCCCGTTAAGATGACTCCGGCGCCGCTGGCCCTGGCGCTAGCGGAGCCGTCCACATGCAGGTTCCAATCCGAGTGTGGGGAAATTGATTCCTCAGCGGTTACCACTTCTGTTCCGGGCTCTGTCTCGGTACCGGGTTCTGGCTGACGCTCGGTGAGTTCAGCGATGAAGTCCGCCACTGCCTGGCCCTTCATGGCGGTTCTTGGCTTGTATTCTATGTCGAACTCGCTGAGCTCAATGGCCCACTTGCTGAGGCGCCCCGAGTGTTCAGGGTTCTGCATCACTTGCCTCAGCGGCTGATTGGTTAACACATGGATCGTGTGAGCCTGGAAGTATTGGCGGAGGCGTCTGGCGGCAACGATAAGTGCGAGGGCTAGTTGCTCCAAGAGAGGATACCTTGTTTCTGCTCCGTTCATGCCTCTGCCGGAGTAGAACATTGGGAGCTCGTCTTGGCCTTCCCGCCGGACAATGGCGCAACTTACCGCCGATGCTGAGACCGCTAGGTATATGAACAGTGTTTCTCCTTGCACAGGGACAGAAAGGAGAGGGACTGCCGCCAGGTATTCCTTCAGGCCCTGAAACGCCGCCTGACACTCTGGGTTCCAGTCAATGACCTTCTTGTGAGTTGTTTTGAGGAGTTTGAAGAATGGGGCACACTATCAGTGAGTCGAGAGATGAATCGAGAAAGGGCGGTTAACTTGCCCTGGAGGCATTGGACGTCCACCTTATACTCGGGGTCCGCCAGGTTAAGGATGGCCTGTACCTTATCCGGGTTAGCCTCGATGCCTCGCTCGCTGACGATGTAACCCAGAAATTTGCTAGCGGTGACCGCAAAGAAACATTTTTCTGGGTTGAGGCGCATACCATAGGCCAGGAGAATGGTTACTATGATCCTGAGGTTTGCCACATGTCCGCTGGCCTTTATGCTCTTAACTAGCATGTCGTCCACGTAGACCTCGATGATTTTTCTCAGATGCTCAGCGAACATGGCGTTCATCAACCGCTGGTAAGTTGCACCAGCGTTCTTCAGACCGAAAGGCATGACATTGTAGCAGCAGAGGCCTTTGTCGGTGGTGAAGGTGGTGCATTCATGGCCGCTGGGGTGCATCTTGATCTGATTGTATCCGGAGAAAGCGTCCATCATGCTGAGGAGCTCATGTCCGGCGGTTGAATCGACTAGCTGATCGATACGAGGTAGCGGGAAACTATCCTTTGGGCATGCCTTGTTGAGATTTTTGAAGTCGACACACATCCGCCACTTGCCGCTGGGCTTTTTGACCATTACCAAATTTGAGATCCACTGGGGATAGATGACTTGGCGGATGAATCCAATGTCCTGGAGTTTGGCGACCTCCTCTCCGATTGCCCGGTATTTTTCCTCATCAAAGGCCCTCCGCTTCTGCTTGATGGGATAAAAGAAGGGTTTGATGGTCAGTTTATGAGTGATAATTTCAGGAGAGATACCTGGCATGTCCGCGTAGGACCATGCAAAGACGGCGGCGTTATCACGTAGGAATTGAGTGAGTTCTGCCTCCACCTCTGGGTCTAGTTGGGCACCTATGCGGACTGTCCGCTCAGGGTGCTCGTCTGAGATGCAGACAACTTTCAACGACGTGTCTGGGTTGACCGGCTCCTTCCTTACATATTTCTCCTCCTCATCCCTAGGATCCTCAAGGATGTTTGGTGGCGGTGCCTCATTACCCACCGTCAGAATTTCATGGCGGCGCGTTGACCGCGCTATAGTCGTTGAATAACATTCTCGTGCCAGCTGCTGGCTTCCCCTCACACAGCCCGTGCCGTTGGGCGTAGGGAACTTCATGAGAAGCATGTACCCGGCAATGATGCACTTGAGCTTGTTAAGCGCTGGTCGACCAATGATGGCGTTGTACGAACTGAAACAGTCGACAATAATGAATTCCGTATGTACCTCCGCCATGCATGGACTAGTGCCAATAACCAGTCGCATGTAATCCGACCCTAGCGGTTGTGTGACGTCACCGGAGAAGCTGAGCAGTGGCTCGTGATCCTGGAGTAGTTTTTTGTTCCGCTTGAGATGGTCGTAGCAACCGCTGAAGATGACATTGACAGCGGACCCGCTATCCACCAAGATTCTCCCCACTGAGAATTTGCCAAGAATGGCATCGACCAAGAATGGGTCGTCATGGGGTAAATGCACTCCGCGCTCCTCCTCCTCTGAGAAGGTAATAGGTTCCCAACCTGATCTTGGGAGTTTGGCGGATCTTTCGTAGCGGATGTTGCAGACTTCCTTTGGGTGAGTAGCGCGTGCATAGCGCTTCCTTGCCCTGTGGGACATGTTAGTGATTGGGGCACCGCCGTCGATGGTGTTAATACGGCCCAAAGTCTCAATATTGGCGATCACAGGTGGCGGTTGGCGCACCTTGAACTGCTCCAACTTGCCGTCACGGTACAAGGTCTCAATGGCAGTTTTCAGAGCATTGCAGCTGTTGGTATTGTGGCCGCTGTCCTCGTGGTATTTGCACCACTTGCCGGTGTTCCTGGGTTTGCCCGTTTTTGGGTACTTTGGAGGGGTGGCGGTGGGATCTGATCCTTGCACTGATTGTAGATGTCTTCATATGAGGCCGTGAGGACCGTGAATACTGCATACCGCTGCGAGGACTCCGCTTGCTTGTTGCGGTTATCCCCATGGGTTGGACGGTTGCCCCTGTTGTAATCTGGTCCTTCTGCCGCTTGTTCTGGTGGTGGCCCTGCTGCCACTCCCTTTTCTTGTCAGTTGGCGTTGCTGAAGGGATCTTGTTAGCGGTTTCCTGATGATTGGAGGATGGTTGTGTTGACTTTGTTGGAGTTGCTGGTGGCGGTGGGGTTTCTCCATATGTGATGAATTCCGCCTGGGCGTGAATGACCGCTTCACTCATGACGTGGTCATACGTTGCATTTGGATGACTGTAGTTGAGGTGATAGAGGAATGGTCCCTTGAGAAGTCCCTTCCTGAAGGCCGCTGATGCCATTGTTTTGTCCAGGTCGCGGCACTGAGACGCTGCCACCCGCCATCTTGTGACAAATGCCTTCAGTGACTCGTCCTCCCCCTGCTTGACGCTGAACAACTGACTTGTGTTGTGATGTCCGGCAGACAATAAGATGAACCGAGAGAGGAAGGCGTGTGATAGTGCATGGAATGAGCTGACGGACTCCGGCGGACACTCGAAGAACCAGTTCATCGCCTCACCATCCAACGTTTCGCTGAACAAGTGGCATAGGGTGGCGTCGTCAAATCCCTTGTTGTTGGTGACCTTCTTGAAGGTGTCCATATGCACAAAGGGGTCAGACATGCCGCCGTAATGTGACATCTTTGGGGTTTTTGCATACGCCGTCTGACAGCTTGCAGAATTGCAGCGGTGAAGGGCCCAGGTCTGGAAGCGAAGAGCGGATTCTGAGTTGGCGCTGGGGTGCCCGACTCCGCCCGGATCAACCTCTGCTCCAGCTGTTGCATCCTTTCCAATAACTGGGCGGTTGTACCGCTGACGGAACCGGCCTGGTCATTCCGTCGGACCGGCCTGCGCCTTGGTGCAGGCGGACTGCCCTCAGTCCTCGCCCTAGCTTCCGAGCGGTTGGTGTGCGGTAGTGATTCCGCCTCCTGCTCTAACATTAGTTGGGAATGGGCGGTGTTCCCATCCCCAATAACTCAGGTGGGTCCAGCGGTACCTGCATTTGTATGACTGGCCCTGGTACCAATGTGCCAGTGCCGGGTCGACTACGCCTGGTGCTACGTGACTGTTCGCTTCGTGCTGGATTGGCAGTAGCCTCCAACGTCCTCTTCAGTTCATCAAAGCGTGACATCAGCGTAGCCAACTGTCTTTGGGCCTCAGCCTTCTCCTTGCGTTCCTCCTCACGTTCTCTGTTTTCCTTATGAAGATCCGCCAGTGCTAGCTCGTACATAGTGACGAGACTTGGCCCGGCGGGCGGCTGCTGCTTGGATTTGCCTCACCGCCGGAGTTGGCCGGGGTTGTGAATAGTGCGCGATTAACGCCTACTGCTGGGTCGGAGGGTTGAGGGATGGCGGGATGGTCTGCCTGCTCTTCAGCGTTTCCCCCGCTACCGTTAGTCATGGTGATTGTGGTGGGATGGCCTTTTGTTCAAGGGTTCCCACAGACGGCGCCAATGTTAATGTCTAAAAGTTCGGCGGTAGCTGAACCTTCGTTAACGCTAATCCGGTGGGCGGATCGATACTTGCGATGTTCTCAAAGCTTCCGCTACCTGTCAAGTAAAATACAAAGGGCGTCAGAGGGAGACCGCGCTGGGCGGTCTTCAACTCTCCGATGCCTAAGTTAGTCAATGTATTTATGTTGACAAAGTAACAGTAGGTAAGTATTAAAATGCGTAATTAATGAGGAGAGATGAGAGAACCTTTTATAGGTGAGGAAGAGGTTGATCTTCTCTTTGTTTTCGATGTGGGACTGATGTGCTTCAGTCCCCAGCTCTGGGAGCTTCTGATGCTATCTTGGCGCGGCACGTGGCGGCGCGTGGCGGCGCGTCGGCGGTGATCTGGGGGTGATCCGAGGCCCAGGATGTGTCCCGCCTGGCTGTGCATCTGTATGTTATTCCTTTGGCGGGAATTAATACCTTTAGCGGTACAATGAGCGTAGCCCATTATAGCTAATTATGCTTGCAAATGTACATGTATGTACAGTTCCCTTTAAATAGATGCATATAAATAGGTTTTGTGTTATTTGAGCTCTCATTCACTAAACACCATGTTGATCAAATATCAAATTATGAGTTGAACATTCTACCAAAGCTATACCACAGTGGCGAAACTAAAAAGTTGTCGTTAGAGGGGCCAAACAAATTAACAATTACAATTTTTTTTCACTTGTGATATTTTATATTAGAAAATAAATTGATTAATCATAACTCTTAGAACAAAAAAGAAAATTAACTAAAAAATGGGAGTAAAGTGATATGTTTTAAAAACATTTAATGCCATTGATTTTGAAATTCTAAATATTATGGTCTCTAACCTCATTTAATTACAATTTATTTAAGAAAAAAATTAAATTAGATAGTTTCTAACTTTATTCTTGTATTAAATTGAGAGACCATGTATAGAAATTTGTTGTGCTTATCTAACTATTTATACATAAATAGAATAATATAAGGAAAATATGACTATAACCCAATAACTTCTTTTAATGTATAGATGTCTGTTTTGGTCATTTAACCTACCTACCAAATCTAATTTGAAATATAAAATAATATGGATGTGTATTAAGTGATTAGGGGTGTGTATTTAAAATTTCTCTTTAACATTTGATTAGCATATATAATTGACCATATTAATTACTTGTGTTAGTTATTGGGAAATCCATAAGGATTCATTATTGTTCCCTTCAAAGTTCAAATAGATGCTTAGAAATATGTTTTATATTATTTGAGTTCTCATCCACTAAACATCTTTTTGATCAAGTATAAAATTTTGAGTCGAACATTCAACCAAAATTGTATCAGTAGTTTCTCCACAATGGCGGAACTACGAAGTTGTCATTGGATGGTCAAACACATTAACAATTACAAAGTTTTATACCTGTGATGTTTTATATTAGATAATAAATTGTCTAATAATCACTTTTAGATAATAAAAAAATGAACTAAAAAGTGGGAGTAAAGCGATATGTTTTTAAAACATTTAATGCTATTGATTTCGAAATTCTAAATTACATGGTATCTCACCCAATTTAATTACAATTCATTTAAGGAAAATTTAAATTAGGTGGTTTCTAACTTTTAGGATGCCATGTATAGAAATTCATTGTGTTTATAATTATAGAATAATATAAGGAACATATGATTATTATTATTATTTTTCTTTTAATACATAGATGTCTATTTTGGCCATTTAACCTACCTATAAAATCTGATTTGAAATATAAAATAATAGGGATGTGTATTAAGTAGTTTGGGGTGTGTATTTAAAATTTCTCGATAATAAATTGTCTAATAATCACTTTTAGATAAAAAAAAAAAAAGAACTAAAAAGTGGGAGTAAAGCGATATGTTTTAAAAACATTTAATGCTATTGATTTCGAAATTCTAAATTACATGGTATCTCACCCCATTTAATTACAATTCATTTATGGAAAATTTAAATTACCATATAACTTTATTCTTGTTTTAAATGAGGATGTCATGTATAGAAATTCATTGTGTTTATAATTATAGAATAATATAAGGAACATATGATTATTATTATTATTATTATTCTTTTAATACATAGATGTCTATTTTGGTCATTTAATCTACCTATAAAATCTGATTTGAAATATAAAATAATAGGGATGTGTATTAAGTAGTTTGGGGTGTGTATTTAAAATTTCTCAAAAATAAATTAAAAAAAAACTCAAAGACAACAGATATTTTAGAATTTTTTATTTTATTTTTTTAATTTTATTTTCTCTTATTAAAAGTAGTGATTAGACAAAACTGCCCTCACTCTAACAGCATAAAATAGTAAATTTAACGGCAATGACTAAAGTGATGGACGGTGTTTAAGTTGAGTGATCAAAGTGTCGAACAAGTTTAATTTAGTGACAATTTGTGATATTCTCCCTATTATTCTACGAACACTAGGTTCTTATAAATAGAAATGGCGTCATTATTTCTCTGCAAGCAACCTCTAAGGCTCCAAGTGTTCAAGTACTAGAATAGAGATACATACATATTCGTAGGTTTTCCTCTCAAAACGTTTTGACAGCACCAAATTTTACCTAAACTCTCCAGTCGATCTCCACCATAAAGGTAAGCCTTTTAATCGTCGTTGGATATTTCTATGAAGTTTCTTTAAGATAAATGTTTGTACAAAAGGCTTTAACTATATATCGTCGTTAACTTACACAGCAAAAGTTAGTGTTGAAGGTGCAATTTAGCCAGGGCCGGTCCTGAGGTTCTTGATGCCCAGGGCGAAATTTTTTTTGATGCCTAGGGCCGGTCCTGAGATTTTTTTTTTTGTTGATGATTCTGAGATTAATTCGACTTCGAAAAATTATAAATTAATGACAAGTTTTTAGAATAATCAACGAAACCACAAAAAACAAGCAACAAAATTTCTAATATCCAAAATTTCAAAAATAAAGAACACCAAATATCTATTTTGATCTATACCTCAACCTGCATCATGGAATGTCAAAAAATATCACTACTAGAATTTTGGCCTTAGACATCGGCCATAAACCGATGTTAAAAAAAAATCATACGATGTCTTAGTGGGTGATGTTAAAGATCAGGAAATCTCAGACATCGGTTTTTAGCCGATGTTAAAAATGACTTTGGACATCAGTTTCTTGTAAGGTCCTGATGTATAAAATGACTATAGACATCGTTTGATTTATAAAAAAACTGATTTCGTATCCTACTATGACATCGTTTTACATAAGAAAGTGATTTATATATCAGTATTAGACATAGTTTCTATAAGTAGAACTGATGTCATGAGTCATTTATAACATCAGTTTGTTATTTCAAATTGTTGTGTATTCATTCTTTTTGCTTCAATTTCTAGTTTAGAAGTGATTACTAAATCAGTTTCTACACTAGAAACGTATCACAATGAGAATACCAGTGGTAAGCAAAAGAAAATGCTCATTAATATTATTGATGAAAACAGTACAAAGAGTAGGGAGAAGGGGACATATGGCCTAAACTTCTCCATACACAATAGCAAAAGAAAAGAACAAGATTAAAGTCTCCTAAATAAACCATATGAAGACAAGTTGCTCTGTTTGTAGATACAATAAAAAGAAAAGGAGAAAAAAATAGCAGTTTGTTATAAGATAAAAATACTTGTAACTTGAATTTCCAGTCCTTGGTGTAGCTGCGAATGAACCTAGCAAAAACATGTGCCAATGAGTTGAGAACTAGTTTCACAGATATCCACTTAAATTGCAACTTCAAATCACAAAAAGTAGTTAAAAGTAGAGGGCAATGACTTAACAGAATCGAATCTCTTGACCAGCGCGAGAGTGCGCATGTAATAGTATTAAAGGGAGGATGCCATGTGCTACCATCTTGTAGAGGAGGATGATGATGAAAGAAGACTAGGCGGGAATGTCACAACAACTGCATTGAAGATTGTAGTATGCTTTTTAGAGATCTAAGGAAGGAAAGCATGTCCCATTCCTGCAATCCAACAGTATTAACTGTATTATGCTTGATTCAGTAATACAATATATGCTTGATTCAGTAATACAATATATTGATTTGAGCAAGGAAAAGACATACACAACCCATATGAATCACCAAAACAGCAGAGAAAAGAAATAAGAGGCAACTGCAAAGCAAAGCCTCAGAATAACAGTTGAAGACCAACTAACAATTGCCACTCACCAGGCTGGAATACCACACTGTGGAACACAGAATGATTGAATGGCAATACGACCAACACAAGAAATGTTGCTGTCACTTCTGTAGAATAGTCAGAAGAAGGTTAAAAACATGATAGCATATACAAAAATAAAATTAAAGGATAAAGAAGAACACTAACCATTAGAACATTGCCACCCAAAGTTCTTCTTAAGCAAGGATTAATAATTTTCATTACCCAAGTATTACACAGACTTGTGAATTATGACAACTCTTAATAACTCAACATCAGATATGAAGTATTTGACAAGAACCATTAATTCAATTTGTTAAAATCAAAACCTTATAAGCATAGTTTTTAGATAAATTAACCATTTAATATTAAAATTCACCAAATGTTGGCCTTCATAATGAACTAAAGATTTAATCAACATCTTAAACCACCACCTAGCACCATTAATATACTATGACAATAATGTATTATCAATCATGGGGCATACAAATGCACAAACCTATGTATCAATGAATCTTCTCTATTCCTCAAAATCGTTCTTTTTATTAAGAGGAAAATGATCTTCTAATAATAAATTATTCAAGAGTTAGATGGTAAGACTACAGAATATACACCTTATCAGCACTGAACTTGAGCTTGTATCGACATATTCTCAAACTTGGAGAAAGCTTTTAGTTTTACAACCTACATATCCATACCATATACAAATTAGATGTATGCTTCTTCCATCAACTATGGCAGCGTCTATATATAACATGAAAGATAAACATTGACCCACATATGCAGCACACTAAAATGGTTCTTCATAGCAATGTAACAAAATATATAATTAACATCCATCATAAGGATTTCAATTTCACATTCAGCAGCATACTATCCACATACATATATTTATGCATACATAGAAAGAGGAGAGTCCAATAATGATGGATGCAAGTATGCAACCATACAAGTTTCAATGGTTCTTACATACATCTGATAGCATACTCTTACTATGAGTCCACTTCGTACACAGGCATGAAAGATTGACGTAAAGGTAACTTGTGCAGTTTATGGTTTGAAGACAGACGTAGAATGAATAGTTGCTCAAGATTTCCAAAGCATGAAGCCTGTAAGATAACTTGGAGATGCTTCAACCTAACAAAGGAAAAAGAAAGAAAAAAACCACTACATGTACATAGAGTCTAGATATTAAAAATGAATTTAAAACTGCAGAAATTAGAGCTATAAGTTATACCACTACCGTGTCCTATTTTAATTCATGCTGCAGGTTTTCAAAGTATCACCTTATCCCCGCTGGTCTAGTGCTCATTTGATCAGGTTATGTTATACTGATGTCTATCCAAATGGGAATGTAGTATAAAGCAAAGCTAAATTGATTAAAGCATCCATTGCATGAACATTTTTATAGTTCTAGACTTTTAGTAGAACAGCAAATAATAATGTGTTATATCAAGTACACTTAAGTAGCATTAGCAGCTCCAGAGAGACCATAGTCCTTTGCATGGCACTACCAAGCGGTGCTACATAAAACATGAAACTGCAAGCAGTGATAATAGGTGCAGCATAACCATGTATCACCTTTAACATCTTGTCCAAATTTTTAAATTTTTTTTATTTTCGCTCTGAGCTTGTTTATTGGAGTAGGATTGCATCATTCCTATTAAACTAGTTACAAAGTTCTATTTTCAGACAACATAAGCAAGAAATCCAATCAACTAACTACCTAAGACAGGAAATTCTACAAAACAATATCGAAAGCAAGCTGACAACAAGACACCCAGAAATCTAAAAATAGAGCAACTGTATACAAAGAAAAAATTAACACTTGTAGAATACTAAACTTTGTTTTGAGCTAAAATTCAGCAGTCACATGTCAAATAAACTTAGCTGCATATGCATTTAAACACGAAGCTAGTTATATAACTTATCACCTTAACCTCTTCTTTCCCCTCAGTAAGAAATTGCATCCTTCCTGTCAAGCAAGAGTAGGCTCTCTTCATACGAGCCAACATGACAACCCTGATATGTAGAAATCCCAAAATTTTTAAGCTGTTTGCTCACAATATCAAGTGAAACCAATTCATGGTCATCTTCAAGTATCAAAACCACTTCCCCACTCCTCCTGATGAAGGAGATCCAATGGTGAGAACATGAATCATAACAGAGAACCTGTCAACAAAATTATTCTAGTAATGTATTTGTACAAATATTAATCAACCAAGATACTTACCACATTTTTGCCAGGTGGTTCACGAGGGGTAATCCACCTCCAAAAAAGGCCATTTGCTTCACCGTCATAGCCATCGCCCTCAAATGAAACCCCAAACAAAAAAAAAATTAAAATTGAAATCTAAAACTGAAACCACACAAAATGGAACATAATTCATTTCCATGTACCAAAAATCAAACAAACACTACCTGGGGAAATTGAATCGAGATAAAAAGGGGTCATCGTGAATCGATTCTTTAAAGAATCCGTGTGAATGAATTGGGAATCTCCGTCTGTGAGAATCAAAAGGATGATGAATTAGATCTGAAGGCGGAGGTGCATTCTCCTTGGCTTGCTGGAACTAGGGCTTGACGGAAGGGATGGGGATTAGAGAAGGACACTTGTTTGAGTTTGCTTTGCTGAAAATGTGTTTGATTTGTAGAGAGAGAAATTGTCAGTGGAGATGATGGCGCCGCCGAGGGGGCGGAGGCGGTTAGTGAGAGAGAGATAGTAGCGGGAGTGAGCGGAGGAGAGGGAGGCGGTGGTGGCCGTGGAAAGAGAGCGGAAGAGGAAGGAGGAGAGAGCTAGGGTTTCGAGGAAGAGGGAGTGTGCGAAAATTGGGAGATAATAGTGAGTGAGATAGAAGGGGGAAAACTGACAAAGTGTGGGTGGAATGGAAATTTTGTTCCCCGCGTGTTCAAATTTTTAACTTCATCCGTTCCGCGTTTTTTAAAATTTCAGAATCAAATTGTAGATATCGGTCAACAGTAATAAACGATGTCAATTATATGCATAGAAATCGGTATTTGAGGAATCGATGTTAATGATAATTTTTTACATCGCGTGAATTCCTCACCGATGTAATTGTCGTGATGTCTAAGGCCAAAATTCTAGTAGTGTATGTCTACTCACCGTAGAAGAACAGAAAAATAGAGAGGAGAAAGATTATTGGGAAATGAAAAGAAGATGGGGGAAATATTTAAAATGACAAATGATGCAAGTGAATTGAGGGATTTACTAACCATAAGAGCATCTTTAGCAATGCTAGCCATTTTTGAGTCAAATTTTAGCCAAAATAGCTAAAAAGTCATTTTGGCTAGCCACTTTAGAAATATGTCTGTATCAGTGCTCTCTATTTTAGCTAATTTTGAGTTTATATTATTTTTTAAATGAAGATTAAATAGTTTAAATGTATTTATAAATTACATAAAATAACCCAAAAGGAATGTTATAAATTATAGAAAGCCTCATCTCGCTCTCTATATTTCGGAGCGAGATAGCTAAAAGTTATAATGGAGAGCCACTTAGGAGTCTGGTGCAGCTGCTAAAATATATAAAAAGTTAAACATGCTCTCCAAAATAGCTAAGGAGCCAAAATAGAGAGTCTGCTAAAAATGCTCTAAAAACCCCAAATTTAAAGAGAAATTTGTTTGATTTCAAAGTTTTGAAGAGAGTCAAAGAAGTAATAAGAAGTGCAGAAAATCTAGGAAGGCAATCACAATACTGTAAATTGGGGAGAGATGGAGAAAGAGAGACTTACAGTGTGTTTAATTTGTTGAGAAATATCGAAACTTCTTGGCTCAATTTTCTGCTAGGTTTGACAGATCCTATAACAACTAACAACATCATGCAGATCTACAAGAGTTAGTAAAGAGAGAAAATTGAAACCCATGTTACCTGGGGATTTGGCATCACGAGTTCATATATGAGGTTAACTGAGGGAGAGAGAGATCTGAGCATTTTCCATCAGTTCTCCTTTTTTCTTCTTCTCATAGCTCCTAGTTGCGGTGGTGCCGGAGGAGATGAGGAGTCTGGCGGTGGGGGTTGAGAAAGGAGGGGTTGGGAGAGAGAGGGAGACTGGGAATAGGTGATTGGAGTGAAAAGAGAAGAAATGGAAATAGGGACTGGAAGTGTACTTGATAGTCTGCAACCCAGTTTTTGAATTTCTGTTCGGCAGAATTTCAAGGAGCTATAGAGATCTTTCCCTCTTTGGAAACAATTGTTTAAACTAGGACTGGTCCTGTGCTCCAGATCGCTGAAGGTAGGTTCCAATTGGGCGGGACAACTTTTCAGTTTCAGTCCTCTATTCCATCTCCTGTGGCACGGTCGCTATTTACGGACGTGCAGTTTGTCAGGCCTAGGAAGGACAAGAGGTCTGCGGTCATCAGGGATGTCGTTTCTAGGGCTTCCGTGAGTACATATGATACATTGGCAGTGGTACCAGTGGATGATTCCATGCCAAAGAAGAGGGACAAACCAGTATCTCCGAATGTGTCCCCGAAGAAGATGAAGTATGGTCTGGAGGCAGTACTGGAAGGTAGGCAAGCTTGTTTTTTGCCTCCTAATAAAGTGAAATTACCGGAATTCCCATTATGCCAGAAAAGCAATCAGACGACAGAGGAGATCTGTCGTCTGATTAAAAAATTTTCTGTTGTCTAGTACGGTGCCGTCTCTTGGGGCATCAGACGACAGATTTCCTCTGTCGTCTTATTTATCAGACGACAGAAATTTGTTAGGTCTTCTGTTGTCTGATGAAATCGAGATATGAGGCTGGTGAATTCAAACGACAGATAAATGTCGTGTGAACTAGAAACAAATAACAGTTCCTTATAATTTCTGTGGTCTGAATGGACTTATAATAACAGTTAAGTGTTGTTTTATTCCAGTTCAATAACAGTTAACTGTCATTCTTATTCAGTTTAAAATACAATTATCTATCGTCTTTAGTCGACTACGGTAACATTTATATGTTGTTTTATATGCATTATAGTCACAGATAAGTGTACATTGAACTTAGTTAATACTACATTTATTTACCTTTTGAGTTTAGTCACATATGACAGTTAAATGACGTTTAAAGAGAATACAAATAACAGTTGTCTGTGGTTTTTATTAACTTATAGTAATAGTTATCTGTTGTGGCATATAACTTGGAATTACAATTAAGTGTGGTTTAAAAGTTGTTAAGGTTACATTTATCTATTGTTGTGGTTTATACTCTACAACAATTAAGTGAAGGTTGAAGAGCACAGACAGGACAATTATATGTTGCTTGAAGTTAATTTGAGCGACAGTTAAATGTTGTTTCATTTTCGACTCTGTCTTTGTTTTGACATGAAGACGACAATTATCTGTTGTTTGAGTGTCCAAATATGAACACATTTTTTCTTGTTTTTGTTGTTCTTTGACGCGTCCAACAACATCATTTTGTTGTTGCTTTCTATTCCAGATGTCATACTCGTATCCCTGTTGTGCCATAATCATGTAAATCTGGGAACAACACAATGCATTCATCAAATATGAAATCCATTCACAAAAATACCAATATTTCATCAATCTGTTCCTGCAGCTATACATACATCCAGCATGGAGCTAAACTTAATAAACATCAGTTCAATAACCCATAGCAGTTGGCATGATCAACAAATGTAACCCAAAAAACACTGATATCTCATACTACTGATCATAAACTGTACTTGCAGGCCAAAAATAGATACTTAGACCAACTGCATAACTAGTTAATATGGGTTATAGATGATGCATGTCCAAAATTAGAATGTTCTCGACACACTAGCTTTGTTGAAATTGGCTGACATACTTTGCCCACTCGGCCGGGACCTGATCAATGTCTTTTTGTGTGTAGAAGTGATTTGCTTTCCTTTCCCACTGCAAGTATTAAAAAAAAGGGCAAATTACTGGTCACTCCCTCAACTTTTGGGGAGTCGACAGTTCAGTCCCTCGTATCATAATTTTAACAAATAACTCCCTATACATTCAAATCTCACACAATTTGGTCCAAAATGACCATTTTACCCTCACTTCTTTTTTTTCTTTTCTTTTTTTTCTATCCTCTCTCTCACTTCCTCTTTTTTTTTTTTTTTTTCCTATCCTCTCTTTCTCTCTCTCTCATTCTGCGAGGCATCCAGCCTTCCCGACCCAAAGCAGCGAGGCATCCAGCCTTCCCGACCCAAAGCAGCAGCTTTGTCGCCACCCCGCCACCAACACCGCCTTCCCACCGGCGTGGAGCCACCCTCACGCCTCCAACGTCGTCCAAGCAACGGCGAACAGCTTCAGGCCACCCAACACCCGCCGGCACATGGAATCTCTGCAAAAGGAGCCGGAACCATCGTCTCCGCAAGCCACCGATCCCAACCGGCCTTCGATCTGCACCAGATAGCCATCGAATCCGGCCGGCCAACCATCGACCCCCAACAGACGCCGCTCCGACCCAAGAGAATCCAATTCCTCTTCCAATCCCAGCCCGCTTCCCCGACTCCCCGACTCATCCACTCCCTTCGACCCAGAAAGACACCGAACACCCACTGATCCAAAACTTCGAGCTTGAGACACAAACCTGAAACAAACCACCCATCCGGCCTCACCGGGTTCTGAGTCGAAGAGGAAGTGAGAGAGAGGATAGGAAAAAAAAAAAAAAAAAGAGGAAGTGAGAGAGAGGATAGAAAAAAAAAAAGAAAAGAAAAAAAAAAGTGAGGGTAAAATGGTCATTTTGGACCAAATTGTGTGAGATTTGAATGTATAGGGAGTTATTTGTTAAAATTATGATACGAGGGACTGAACTGTCGACTCCCCAAAAGTTGAGGGAGTGACCAGTAATTTGCCCTAAAAAAAAAATACAAGTTAATGTGAATGGATATGTTTCACAACAGTAATCAGAATTCTGAAAGTACACGTTTTACCTCCAAGCCAAATAGGGCTAACTTTCAAAACAAGAATTCTGATTTTACTAGAAACTAATAGGTTAAACCCCACAAAGCAGTTTCCAATATCCTAGGCTTTAGAGGGTCCAACTTACTGCGTGGTGCTAATAAATTGCAAAGTAGGAGAATAAAAGAAATAAATGCTCACTCTGCACATTCACTCAATTTCCCTGAATTTTGGCTCTCAACAATCTTCAGAATCAATGACTTGTTCTCGTCCAAATACTGCAGCAATACATAGTGAACTCAGGAACAATTTAAGTTATAGTGTACATGTAAATAATAAAGAGAAGTATAGTAAAAAGAAAAAGAATACTTTCCTTAAGTGAGAAATGCATAATAATTAATGTTTATTCCAAAAAAAAATATTGATTTGAAGAATGAAGAGGGTTGCAACCAAATTACAGGCCAATGATCTGGCCACATCTGTAGCACAACAGTAAACCAACTCGCACAAAACAGGTATTGACAGCAACATACACATTTTACATGCAGATGATTTCCCACTTGAAAACCAAGTCACTAGTACTACCACATCAACTCACATTTATTACTAAGCATAGAGAACCAAGTAGAGTAACAGTATTGAGATAACATTGGAGAATGATGAATTTGAAAGAATGGGGAACAACAGAATCAAACGGTGTTGTTTTTTGGTGGCGAAACGGTGCTGCTCAACTGATCTGAAAGACGACAACAAGTCAACAACTATCAGACAATGCTGGGGCACAGTTATGGCAGTTCATATGAGGAACGCATGATTACAGTTTGAGAAAATAATTTTCATTCCGTACAAGGAATGCGAGTAAACATTTCACCTAAAGCATGAGATTGAGCCAAAGATCTGCATAATTAGTACAGTGGCGATACAATAACTAGAAACAAGGTTCTTGACATGTGATTAAGAACCTTTGACACAAAACAGCCCAAATTACAAATGCAGTTCCCACATGATCAAAACTTTTGTTCATTAGTTCTATTAGTTTGTGAAACATCTAGTATAATCGACAAAAAAGCTGGGCACACTTCTTAGCTGAAAACCAAGTATGGAAAAGATTCTTTCAGTGAATGATTCACAAAGTCAGAAGGAGCAATGACACCAGCAGAAGCTTAATTCCAAGACGAGGATGTGTATAATGTTAACCAGTTGGATATGCTGATTTGGCTCTAACTTATAGAGAAGAACTTGCCCAAAAGCTACTTTAAGCATACTTTTTAAAGTCTTCGAAGCATTTCAGTATTTCACAGTTTCAATTACAGTTCTGGAAGTACTTTAGGAGGCCTTGTACATCCAACTAACTGCTTCCTTTAAGATTTGAGTATGCTTTTATTCTTTTACCTCAATTTCAATGCCCTTCTGAAAATAATTTGGTCTTTCATGACAGGTTTTCCAACGGACCCTGAGTAAGGGTATGCACACCAGACCCTGAGTAAAGGTATGCACACCAGCAGGCACTAGAAGAAAGATTGCTATCTCATATCACAATGCTACAGGGTGAAGTGCAGTAGGTATATATAGAAAGAACACTAGAAAGAAATATGCCTGGTAAATAGTTGGAAAAGGAAAGACATATCATAGAGAAAATATTAGCAACAAAAAATTCCTGGTCTTGCTACATAAACTGACCCGCAAGGTATTTCCTTGTACTTTGATGTTATGTGCAAATTATAATATCACAAAAATGCAGCATTCAGTTGCGTACACAAATTTAATCCGTTTTCATGTAAATGGGTGGAATATTATGATCAGCATCAGCATCTTATATATATATCTACATGATTTCTTTCTCATTCTTGACCATAAAAATGAAAACTTCAAGAAATGCAGCTAATTACTTTAGCTTAATATATATATATAGCTTATTGAAAAGTCGTTATATATTGACTGAGCTCTTACTAATGAGCATGATATAAATCCTATTTGTGTGTGTATACACCGACTGCTATTGATTGTCTAATAACGTCTTTCAATACGAATCTGCTTCTCACCCTTTACGTACCATCCAATATAAATTACCAAGATGCACGGCAGATACTGATCAGTTTTCAAGGGATGAATTCAGGAGTTATTAGTATTTGCTCTGATATATATGAATATATGCACAACAACACTGATCAGTGTCAATTCAAGATGCACAACCCATTAACTGATCAGTTTTCATACATTTCAGAACGATGTTATTGGATCACAATGGAAATTACACACCAATCTCAATAGTAACATGAGCAGCATTAAGAATAACAAAAAAACAAAAGAGAAAGAAGCCGTGCATACCTTGCTTAAACAAAATCTGTCACTTAGCCACTCCTAATTGCTCATACAAACCTATTCTTTTTGTATCACTTATCTAGAATATGGAACATAAACAAAATAAGTCAAAGAAGGCAGAAACATTGGAAAAAATAACAAAGAAAGAAAGAAAGAAAGAAGGGGGAGCAAGAAAAAAAATAACTAATACAGTTCTTGCTTCCACTTTCTAGAAGCCTTGGCAAGAATGTGGCAACTTTCTAACTAGCCTCCACCAGAAAATTCTATATTTTATGTAAAAGAAAGTTCAATATTTTATGTAAGAAAGAAAGAAGCAATAAATTTGAAAACAAATAGCAGATATATTATAGTGAGCATAGAGTGAAACTTAAGGGAAAATAAAGGCATATCTATCAAATCCAATTTGAATTGGTTTTGGTAGTGGAAAGAATGGATACCTAGTTTAGTTCCCATGAGAATAATGGGCACTAATGAGGCATAATGTCTAAGCTTTGGAACCCACTTCTCCAACATAACATGCAACAGGTCAAAAGAGAAGACAGAACACATAGAATCTGATTAGTATTATACATTTGGTGCATGTACAAATTTAAAAAGTGAATTTTGAGTTTAGGGTAGAATCTTGGTAGAGAAAAAGGAGCTTACTTTCTTTGATATGTTCTCATAGCTAGGCCTACTTATGAGAGAAAAGGCAAGAAGAAAAATATCAGCTCCTCTGTAATTAAGAGGCCTCAATCTGTTATAATCTTCTTGACCTGCATAATATAGGTTACATTATATTCTTTAAATAATACTAATTAACAGTATCAAGCACTCATTGATTGGAGAAGTGCTTTATAACTACTTCAAACAATATGATCATGTATGCAAAACCCAACAAGAGTTTGTACTTGCATTTAGTGTTCATCTTTATATAAGATAAGGAAAAAAAAAAGTTAGTCAGTACCAATGGCTTGTTTGAGAGACATACAAGGGAAAACAAGTGTTCCAAGGCTTATACTAACCATTTAAGGCAATGAATGCATTTAAATGTTCTTTCTTCTAATGACTATAGATATCATAAAACAATAGAGAGAGAAAAAATACTTACCAAGATGCAAAGAACTCCACAACCTAGAATTCCACTTAAGCGGTCATTCAATAGAGCATTTATCTGAACAAGACCAAACGAATGGTGAGGTATACTTAATATATAAGTGCACCTTATGCAATACTATTCTAAGACCAAGTGAGACAAAAGATCATCACTACATAACCATGAGTATCTCATGACTAAGTTAAATAAAGCAAAGTAACATAAATGGATCAGAATGACTTCAAAGAGAAGGATAGGTTAGTTAGAACAGCCATGGTGTCAAGTGCAGAACCTGCCAAAGGCTTCCAACTAAAACATACTCAACCCAGTACTATTTTCTTAGGTCTTAACCCATCCACATGATCGGCGTTGCCACTAGGGAAAGTTAATAAGACGGCTTCCGACTTCCAGGACAACATATGCCATATATTCTTGAATCACAATTACCAAATGGGCATGCTTCATGGGGTTTTGAATGAAAATCAACCAAGCATAACCAAGACCCATAATTAATACTAAACATGAGTCCAAAAGCAAGAGATTAATCCCATATCAAGATAATAGAAAGACTAATAAGAAACCCCAAAAATGCAGAAAGAGGTAAAATATGTTCTACATGAAAGAGTGCAGAATTTAAAGAAATTGAAGTAAAATCCAAAATTACTACTACAAACCCTCATTTTGAGTAGAAATTGAACAATTCGATAAGCCATATGCTCATTATAACATAGAAACCATGAGAAACAAAGAGGTATTACAAGAGGAGAATACCCCAAAACAGATAGAAGTGAAATTGATTTTAGTTTTCCCAGAAAGGTTGCTCGAGATTTAAGTAGAAGAATGAAAATCTAACTTACCCAAACAAAGAGAGGGCGGAATAAATGAGACCAATAATGAAGTACCAGAGATGAGGCTCAAACTGTGAAGAATTTCATAAGTCTTCCTGTTCAAACCCAACTAGTAAGACCCAAACCCTCCTACAATGTCACATATTTCAGTACAAAATACTACGAAAACTAAAACCTTCCACACCAAAATTCACAATAAAGTTTCAAGCTTTTCTCACCTCCAACAGCAATGCTATAACAAGCAACAGTACAAGTCTGAATCCCTGAATTCATAAACCAGAGCAAGAAATCCATAAATTCAAAAACAATAAATTTCACCACTACGACAGAACCTGAACACCTTAATCTATTTCAATATCCCCCAATGAAAATCAAAGAAAGACCTAACAACTAATAAGATTTACAAGGAAAATTTTACAAAACCCCAAATCAATTTTCAGAAGAAAAAAAAAAACCTAAAATAGAAGATTCAACACAATCGAAACCCTAAAATCGAAGATTGAGCCCAATCGAAGCCCTAACCTAATGAAGCAAAATGCTTACCGGCCAATAACCCAATCGAAAATAGTCAAGCTTCCTCTAATCTTTTGAGTGGTTGTTGGACAGCTCCATAGAGCCGGACGCGAATGCAAATGATTCCTGGGTTGAAGGAGAGACTAGGTTTGGGTAAGTATTCTCAAGTTTGAGAGATTGAGATCGCAATCTCAGTTGAGTCTTTGGTTGCTGAGAGAGTGGATAGAGTTCTAGACAGGTTTTTCAAGGGGTTGAGTTTTAGATAGAGTTAATATCACGAAGAGGAGTTTTGTGTTATGTCCCAAGAGCAAGACTTGAAACAATTAAAGTCAAACTCACCTTATTCAGACGACATAATTCTGTAGTCTGAATATCACCCCATTAACTAGTCAGCTATAGGGTTTGGACACTTGAGAGGGAAAGATTTAAACTTCTTGGAGGGATTTCTAAAATTTTTGCTAGGCTTCAATATAGAAAATCTCCATCTATTCAGACAACATATAACTGTTGTCTGAATCGGACCATATTTTCAAAAAGTTCAAAGTATGGTTTCTCTATGTATTCAGACAACACATTTAATTTATCTGTCGTCTGATGTCGTCTGAAAAAATCAGACGACAGAATATTAGCCTTCTGTCGTCTGATGCGTGTCGTCTGATAGCTTTTTTGGCATAGTGTCCCCACCCATATTTCTGCTAAGTCTTTTGGTCTCATGGAAACTCCGGATGGTTTGATGGTATCCCAAACTGGGGCAGATAAGGAACATGTGGAGACTAAAAAGAAACGGGGCCGGCCTCTTGGAGCCAAGAACAAGAATCCACCAAAAAATAAGAAGTCTGATGCTGTTATGGAACCATTAAGGTTGACCTATCCTACTTGTTCTCCTTGCCCTATTTCTAAGGGTAAGGGGAAAGTTTAATTTTCAGTTTTATTTCTGTTCTAGCTTACAAACTATGGGTTCTTTTTACACCTAGTTAATGAATCTCCTGTAGTACCACAATTGAGTGCATTGACGAAGGGAGATTCACAGTAGTTTTCTCTGTGTTGATGGAATTTTATAGGTTGTAGGCTTCTAAATAAGTGAGCTTCATTGTACTAGTGGATGGTACCCGTATTCCCTTAACTGCTTGACCACTGATTTAGGGTACAAGCATATAGGGCTTATTTGTATGTGCCGTTCTGGCTTTGGGATTAAATGAAATCTCTATTACTCTGTCAAAAAAAAAAGATTTAATAATATATACCAACCTAAACTCTACCCATTCAAGCTTTAAAGAGAGAAACAATAAAATTCAAAAATTCAAAAGAAGTTAGGAAGTTGATAAATTGAAGTTAGATAATGAGGAATATTGAAATTTGCAGAAAAAAAATCACACAGATATCCGTGTGAAATCAAATATATTTATTAAATTTTATGTATTTATTTTGTTTTAGTTTTATTTTGAAATACAATTCACACATATTTTTGTGTGTAAATTTTAATTCATACTGACATCTGTGTGAATTTTTGCTGTTCCACTTTTAGAATTTTTTTCACACAGATGACTGTGTGAATATAGTTTTCACACAGACATCTGTATGTATTGTAGTGTTTCTCACACAGATTTCTAACCGTGTGAATATCTGTGTGGACTTCATCTGTGTGCATTGGCTAGTTTTTCTAGTAGTGATTTAAGCAGGTGTGAGCGACGTGTCTATAGAAGCGGATAAAGATCAAGTTGTTTTGATCGGAGATGGAGTTGATTCGGTTTGCTTGGCCAAGTCGTTAAGGAATAAGCTCCGATACGCCGAAATAGAACTTGATCATGAGCTACGTGCCCAGGTTCCATGTATATATGCTGCTGCAGTCTTGGTGTGTAGAAAATGAAAGACAAATACTTGTAGAAGATTTTCTGATATTGCTTCCTTGAAGAAACAGATAACAAGCTAATCTATATAAAGAAGATGGAGTGTTCAAACATGATCCCTAAAGACCCTCAACAACTTACCCTTGATTTAAAGAACAAACCATAATCCTACTTAACTCAAATTTTACTCTATCACACGGTCACACCTATGTACAACGTAAGGCACAGAGTAAGAGAGCAAGCTGTGAACAGTAAAGTATATATGGTGATATAAACAGCAAGGTATGTTGTGTTAACTATTACGTGGGCTCGGCATGGAATAGTCAGCTTGACCAATGGTGTGGCATCCAGCTGTCAAGCATGTACTAGTCATTTGCTGACACAGAGATTTTAGATATTTTCTATATGTTCTATATTTTCCAGTCTGTAATAAGTGAAGGTGTGGGGTTACTATAAATAGGGGTTTGTTGTAATAATTTAGTACACTTTGCATTAATCAGAAAAATCTCTGAAGAATTTTGCTCCAGATTGTTCTTCCATCTTCGTCTCTTCTCTCTTCACTGTGCTTGTAAGGTTGGCCATGGATTTGATGTTATCATGGTATCAGAGCTTTGGCTCATGATCCTGAACTTATCTTACTGTTACTCCTTGTTACTGCAGCTCACACTTCGTCTTCGTCAAGCTCACTGTGCTTCAACTAAACCCTAGATCTTTGCTTTCTGCTTCTGAGGTTTTGATTCTGGCTTCGACTACTTGTTTTCACTTGTGAAATGGTTTATTGTGCTGCGATTTTACTTCGTCCAAACTTTTCATATCAATCTATGACTTGTGGTTTAGATCTCCGTTCTCTTGTGAGATTTGTTCTAATTTTGAGGTGTTGAGCCTTTGAGATATATGGATCTGGTAAAATTGATAGTGATTGAGATATAACTGAGATGATAAAGAGATTTGTTGAAGGAAAATCATGCTGTGATGAGTATAATATTGTTAGATCTGTGATAAGACAAAATTGATAACCTGATTGCTTGTGAGACTATGATCGATATGATATTGTGAGATTTGTGATAAAACGCGGTTTATAGTTTGGTTGCTTGTGAGACTATACTGCAGTAGGTACAAGTTTGATAATATTTGGTTAATCAAAGAGTTTGATAATCTGTAGATTCATTATCAGCCATCATGACTGTTACACAATCTGATGTTAACTCACTGCTGAGTATGATTACTGTTCGCCTGAGTGAAACAAATTTTGTCAAGTGGAGCTTTCAATTCCAGTCCGTTCTCGAAGGAAATGATCTCTTTGGCTTCTTTGATGGAACCTATCCATGTCCACCTCGTCTTGCTCTTACTGAGGATGGGATTGTGACTAATGAGATCACTCAAGCTTATAAGCAATGGAAGAAGACTGACAAGGCCTTACTTGGTTTGTTAATGGCCACTCTTGATGATGATATCATGGAAATCATTGTTGGATGTAGCTCATCTCGTGAAGCCTGGCTAGCTTTGCAAGAAAGGTTTTCTACTGTCTCAAGAGCCAACATTATTCAGCTCAAAACTGACCTGCAGACCATCAAGAAGGGTGCTGACTCAATTGACATGTACCTACTTCGTATTAAGCATGCCAGAGATCAGTTGCAGTCTGTTGGAGTGGCTATAGCAGATGAGGATATTGTGGTGGTCACCTTGAATGGTTTGCCTGATGAGTACTCAATGATAAAGACTGTCATTCGTGCTCGTGACAGCTCCATTTCACTTAAGGACTTCAGGGCTCAACTCTTAGCTGCTGAAAGAGATATTGAAGCTCAGTTCATCTCTACAGGATCTATGACTGCAATGGCAGCTAGAGGAAATGGATACAGGTTCAATGCTGATGACAGAAATAAAGGTTCCACTAGATCATTTAGCAGTGATAAAGGCAAAGGTGTGTGGAATAACAACACTGGAAGACATGCTGATTGGAGTACTAGCAAGCAACTCAATTCTGAAAATGATCAAACTGGAGGAAATTTCAGGAGTTACAACAGTGTTGAATGTCCGATATGTGGTAAAAGAGGTCACAATGCTAGTAACTGCTATCAAAATACTGAGTGTGAGTATTGTCACAAGAGAGACCACATTGCAAGCAAATGCTTCCAAAATCCTGCTTCTCCAGATTACAAGGGCAACAATGGTGAATATAGAAACAATATTGGTGCCTCACCTGAGTGTCAGATTTGTGGAAAAAAGGGTCACACTGCAGTTAATTGCTTTTACAGAAGTAATGTCCCACCTAATCATCCTTCTCAGTCTGTGTTAATTTGCCAAATTTGTGGCCTAAAGGGTCATGCAGCACTGGATTGCCATCACAGGAGCAACTATGCCTATCAAGGTGCTGAACCTCCAGCTACCTTGACTGCTATGTCAGCACAATCTTCTGGTGCTAGCACATCTGGAACACAACATAGTGAGATTTGGATTGGAGACACTGGTGCAACTCATCACATGACCTTTGACCTCAGGAATCTCACCATTGCTCGTCCCTATGAGTCTCACAACTCCATCACAATTGGCAATGGTGCAGGTTTGAATATAAAGCATATTGGTTCCACTGCTATTACTCCTGACAAGCATTCTTTTAGACTTAAAAATGTTTTACATGTGCCTAGTCTTGCTGTGAATCTTCTGTCCTTCAATAAACTGTGCAAAAGACAATCATTGCTACATAACTATGGATGATATTGACATTTGTGTACAGGACAAAGCAACAAAGGCCCTGTTACTTTCTCGAGTGCAGTTTAGCAATGATCCTAGTCCTCATATTTGTTCTTCTTGTCTTAGTGGAAAGATGCATAGGTTACCTTTTACTGAATCAGTCTCTAGGTCAGTTGTTCCATTTCAGAAAGTTCACTCTAATGTCTGGGGTGCTGCTCCTTGTTTGTCTTTGGAAGGCTTTAAGTACTATGTCACCTACATTGATGATAATACCAAGTTTGTATGGATTCTTGTTCCTCTTCCTAAAGGTAAGAACATTGTGGGAAGTAAATGGATATACAAGGTGAAAAGGAATCCTGATGGTACAGTTTCTAGGTACAAAGCTAGACTTGTTGCTCAGGGTTATAGTCAAGAAAAAGGTTTGGACTATGATGAAACTTTTAGTCCTGTTGTAAGACACAGTACAGTTAGACTTGTGATAGCTTTGGCTGCTATGAACAAATGGGAATTAAGGCAGTTGGATGTTAAGAATGCTTTTCTGCATGGAGAACTTAAAGAAGAAGTTTATATGCATCAGCCACAAGGATTTGTTGATCTCATTCATCCAGATTATGTTTGTTTGCTAAAGAAGTCACTCTATGGCTTAAAGCAAGCACCTAGAGCTTGGAATGAAAAGTTCACTAACTTTCTTCCATCTATAGGTTTTCAGTTCTCACATTCAGATCCTAGCCTATTTGTCAAGCAAAGTGAAAAAGGTGTGATGGCCTTATTGTTATATGTCGATGATATTGTGATAACTGGATCTGATACTGAAGGAATTAATGCTGTTGTGTCTGAATTAAGTGAGGTGTTTGATATGAAAGATCTTGGACCTCTGTCTCACTTTCTTGGCATCAATGTTCAATACAAGAGGAATGGTATCTTTCTGTCTCAGGAAACTTATGCAAGAGAGTTAATTGTTAAGGCTGGTTTGACTGCTTGCAGAGAATGTGTCTCGCCATGTCTTCCCCATGTCCAGTTGCTCAAAAATGAGGGTAATCTTTTGCCAAATCCTACTCTTTACAGGAGTATTGTTGGAGCACTTCAATACTTGACATTTACCAGACCGGATATTGCATATGCTGTTAATACTATGTGTCAATTCATGTCCTCTCCAACTGATGTTCATTATGCTTCAGTCAAGAGAATATTAAGATATCTCCAAGGAACTTTGAGCAAGGGATTGTTTTACAAATATGGTGATAGTATACCCTACATTAATGCATATTGTGATGCTGATTGGGCTGGAGAGATTAATCACAGGAGATCTACTACTGGCTTCATTGTGTACCTAGGCCATTGTCCTATATCTTGGCAATCAAAGAAGCAGGGCTCAGTGTCAAGAAGTTCAACAGAAGCAGAATATAGAGCTCTTGCAAACACTACAGCAGAGATATCTTGGATAAGGCATGTGCTATGTGATTTGCAGGTAAGAGTACCTGCCCCTCCTCTGTTGAAGTGTGACAACTTGTCTGCTCTTGCTTTATGCTCCAACCCTGTATTCCATTCAAGGATTAAGCACTTGGATAATGACTTTCACTTTGTAAGAGAAAGAGTACAGAGACAAGATCTTCTTCTGCAATATGTTCCCACTGAACATCAAACTGCAGATGTCTTCACTAAAGGTGGACATAGTCCAATCTTCAAACAACATTGTGTCAATCTCAGTGTGGTATTCCCAGCTGAGATTGAGGGGAGGTTTTAACTATTACGTGGGCTCGGCATGGAATAGTCAGCTTGACCAATGGTGTGGCATCCAGCTGTCAAGCATGTACTAGTCATTTGCTGACACAGAGATTTTAGATATTTTCTATATTTTCCCGTCTGTAATAAGTGAAGGTGTGGGGTTACTATAAATAGGGGTTTGTTGTAATAATTTGGTACACTTTGCATTAATCAGAAAAATCTCTGAAGAATTTTGCTCCAGATTGTTCTTCCATCTTCGTCTCTTCTCTCTTCACTGTGCTTGTAAGGTTGGCCATGGATTTGATGTTATCATGTTGTGCAGCTTCCAATACGGTGAGTAGCTTGGTCAGCTCTCTCTCTCTCTCTCAAGCACGATATTTTTATCGTGGATCAGATAACAGACTATGACTGTTCTTAATATGTCGCTCACCGCAATCCACTTGTTTAAGCTGCAGACATAAACGTCTACTTCTCACTGATAATAACCAATATTTCTTGTTCCTCAGAAATTATTTTATTTGCTCGATTGAAGCTTCTTTCGTTATAATATTGCATACAAAACGACCACTGATCCATCGAGAAATTTCTTGCTTGTTGAATCCTTGATATGACATTGGTAGAACATCCATGTCTTTCACCAATTGACTTGCTATTATATATAAATATATATGACGAACATATATATTAATACACGTACATCAGCATTACTAGAAGACTAATTAATTTGCGTTCTTTAACTATTTTTTACCCGTCCAACATGAAGAAAATAGTTGGCCTTACAAAGACTAATTAAAGATGTGATCGATGGACTTTAATTAATTCTTTTTCTTTGAATAATTATGTAGGGATTAATTAGTAGTATCGCTGACTCGCTTTCAAGAAATTTCTCATGATGATTATGAAGCTTTCACACGTGAAATTTGAAGCTTTACTATTCTTCATTTCTTTGTAAGTGGGTTTGTCTAGACTCTAGAGTATGTTTACTATTCTTCATTTCTTTGTATCCTACTGCAACGCACTCTATGCTTTCATGGACAGTACGTAAGTGGGTACGTTTGTCTAGACTCTAGAGTATGTTTACTATCCTTCATTTCTTGTATCCTACTGCAACGCACTATATGCTTTCATCAGTTCATGGACAGTACGTAAGTGGGTTTGTCTAGAATATGTTAGTGAGTAAACTGACTTCATATACTAATAGATTGACTCCATGTAGTGTTTAGACTTTAGACTAATTCAGGCCTGGTTTCGAGCAAGTTTGCAACATAACTACATAAAACGATACATAATGATAAAAAGTTGTTTATCTAGAGTATGCTTTAATGTACTGATGCGTAATTATATATATATATATATATATATATATATATGTGTGTGTGTGTGTGTGTGTGTGTGTGTGTGTGTGTGTGGTCTTTCTCTGTTAAGGAGGTTCTTACATATTAATATATAAGGATTTCCTTGATATACATACTTTTCAATCGCATATTCATATTTTGACTGTTCAGTTTTAAGGTATATATAAGTAGATCATCTTTGTAAATTTTCAGCCAAATTGATAATCATTAAGGCATTCAAAACTGCGATTTACAATTATGAACACAAATTGTTCAAGTTGGCCAGATTCGGTTTGTTCATTGATTTAATTTAGTTTGATACATTCATGATGATCAATTTAGTTTGATACCTTCATGATGATCAATTTGGCTGGAAATTTTCATAAATGATCTATACATTAGGACCTAAAAACTAAACGGTTGAGATGTGGATATCCGATCAAAAAGTAAATCTATCAAGAAAATTCTTAAATATTAATATCTAAGGACCTTATTAACAGAGAAAAGTTATATATACACACACACCGCACCTTCTTGATGAATTGTTCTTATCTAATTATTAACTTTTATACCACAAAATGCAACAACTTCCGACTTTTTCTCAAAAGTTAAAAGTACGTACCACCATGCTGTTATATATGATTGTAATGAAATAGGGTCCGTATGGCCGGTATGCTTACCAAACAAACATTTGTCTACTTGTGAAAACATTTGCATTGTCTATGACTATATGTATATTGCAACTTTTATTTAACGCACTCTTAGAGTAATCTACTAACTTTAGTATTCTCCTTATCTGTCTCAATGAAAGAACCATAGTATATATTCTGGGTGCACAAAGAACCATAGTATATATATTCTGGGTGCACAATATGATCGTAGCTATAACGCGCGGTTGACTTGACTCGATCGGGTTTTCTGAAAACCTTGGTTTCCTAGCAACTGAGTATCACATAAGAAATCTTGTCTCACAAAATTAGTCGCAATCTCTGTAGGGACAGGTCAATTGGGGATATTAATTATTATTCTACGAAGACTATGTTGTTATAAATTGAACCTAGTGTCATTGTTTCTTTGCAACTGACCTCGAAGTGCTCCAAGACTCCAAGTACTACTAGAAAGATAAATCGTAGATTTTTCTCTGAACACACCTTCCAGCTTATCCAATGTGGAATTTATGTTTTTGTTTTTCAGATTGTCAAAATTCTGTATACTCTTCGGCCTCTACCGTGAAGGTAAGCATTTGATCATCGTTGGATTTATCTTGTAAAGTGTGAAGTTTCTTTAAGAATGTTTGTGAAGAAGCTCTAACTAATTAACGTCGTTAATTTACGCAGCAAAAGATAGTTATAAAGGTGCAATTTAGCTCTGAGAAACGCAAAACTGAGGCCTTCAAGACTGCCGCCGGCTTTAAAGGTATGCATCATAAACCAAATATCAAATATCTTTTTCAACAAAATATCAAATATCTTTTGTGTAAAAGTAGACAAACGCAAGTGCTGATATGTAGAATAAATTGGATAACTATACAGGTGTGAGCAATGTGTCTATAGAAGCAGACAAAGACCAAGTTGTTGTGATCGGAGTCGGAATTGATTCGGTTTGCTTGGCCAAATCGTTGAGGAAGAAACTCAGCTACGCCCAAATAGTAAGTGTTGAAGAAGCGAAGAAGCCCGAAGAAAAGAAGCCACAAGTTGAAACAGTTAGCTATGTTCAATATCCGTTGCACTGTGATGTTGTCTACTGGTGATCGAACTTGAGCACTTTTAGCAACGTTCAATTTATCTCCCCCGTCAAAATACAATATTCTTCCAAGAACTAGTGTATATGTTTGGTATTTTTTTTTTCTCTCTTTTCTTTTCACTGGCCATATTATATACAAAGCCATAATTAGTTAAAATAACCGATAATCCTTGTTGAAGGTTTCCATTTTTGTTGAACCCATAGATGTCTCTCTTTTGTCTTCACGATACACTTTGGCCAATGATACTACCGGAATTATCAATTTAAAACGCTGCCACATAGCAGGATATATGAATCCAATCGAACTAGCTACCTTTGGGCACATGTCGAACAGAATCGAAACCCAAACTGAAGTTACATGCTAACAAACAGGGACCATGATGTCGACCGGCCGGAAAGCTTAATTAGGGGTGTTAGAAACTAAAATTAACCCTTCATTTTCTTGTGGGAGGATTTTATTGAGAATCAGTCTTTGGCAAAACTGTGTTCCTTTCATTTTAATTTTCTAGACGAGCATTTTTCTGACCAAGTATTAGAAAGTGAGTACAATCTCGTAGGTCAGGATCAGCATCGATCTACATTAGAATTGAAATAAAGAATCTTGTAATTTCAGCTTTCAGAGTAGAAAAAAGGAAAGAACTATAGCAAGGATATTCTTTGAAATTCGACTTAGCACATACACTTCATGTAAGGCGGGCATCTCCAACAGAGTAGCTAAATTTGATTTTTAGCTATATATAACTATTTTTGAAGTAAAATTCAACTCCAACAGCCTAACTATAGCCAAGTTAAATTTAACTTCAGTTTTGCGTTTCTCAGAGCTAAATTTAACTATGCTTACCTTCACGGATTTCTGATTATATTATGGGCTAAATACAAATTACTACCCTGTGGTTTAGGTCCAAAATCAATTCAGTCCCTGAACTTCTAATTTCATCAAAAACACCCCTGCACTTTCAATTTTGATCTAATATGTCCAATTTGTTAGTTTTCCAACAATTGAGTTATTTAACTTGTTAATGTGGCTCATATATGGCCTATGTTTTATGATGTGGTGTCGAGGTGGTCTGCATAGTTAATTTAGGAGTGAGTCCTACTATTAAAAATAAATAGATTTTCAACAAATAATCCAACTATAACTTGAACCCATAACAGAATATTAACGAATTGGACCTATTAGATCAAAATTGAAAGTACAGGGGTGTTTTTGATGAAATTAGAAGTCCAGGGACTGAATTGATTTTGGACCTAAACCACATGGTACTAACTAGTATTTAGCCCTTATATTATTAATGGTGCTTGGAATTTTCCTGAACTCTTGCAATCTCATTTTCCGGCTATATGTGAGTTGATAAGTCAAGTTCCATTTGCTGTTGATCCAACCACTAAGGACCAGGTCATTTGGTCTTCTTCCTCATCAGGTGAGCTAGCTCACTGCTAAGATTGCATATCATTTCTTAAGGCAGCCATTGCTTCCTTTGAACTGGGGTAAGATCATGTGGTCTCATTATATAACACCAAGAATGTCCTTATTAACATGGAAGGTTTTACACGGTCGTGTGCTTGCTGATGACTTTTTGCAAATCTGTGGACCATATTTTTCTTAATTGCTCATTTGCCTTTTCATGATGACGTCAGCAAAGGCTGATTTTTGTTTTTTGTTTTTTTGTTTTCCTTTTTCTTGTCTTATCTTCGCTTTTCTTCTTTCTTCTTTCTTCTCCCTTCTCAATGCATTTCCGCAAGTACTATCGGAGGCAATTAGATTCCGTTCCCTTGATAGCGTTGACCATAGTTGACTCGCATTGACAAGTTCGTCTTTTTGTCGGAAACTCCATTTTGCTCCAATTTCGGATCATATTATCTCGTTTATGCAATTCCGCTTATTTGCTACACAATAAATAAAAATGGATTAATTACATAATAATTGACTTGAGGATTAGCTTATTTCTAGTGTTTTAGATACAATTACATGCATAAAAATGCGTGTAATTGGAGATTCATGGGATTAAGGTTTGAATTGGGTTCTCTTCCTAACTCATTAATTGAAGTCTTGCAATTTGGTCTTCAGGGACGTAGTGCTCAATTAAGAGAATTATGGATTGTTTGTTTTACCACAGTATTATGGTTCATTTGGCAAGCAAGGAATAAGGTGAGGTTTGATGGGGTGACAATTCATGTATCAATGATTTTCCATCTAATTACAGGACATATACAAGCAGCAAGTCGGCTTGCGAAAGGCTCTATGAACAACTTAATTCAAGATCTGCGAGTGCTGAAAGCTTTTGGTGCACAATGTAATCCTCGTCCTGTTCCAAGGATAAATGAGGTTATTTGGCCCTCCTCCTCTTGGGTGGGTTAAGATAAACTCAGATGGTGCGTGGAAAAGTGACTCTGGTGTTGGTGGCTATGGAGCTATCTTTCGTGATTATAGAGGAAATTTTCAAAACGTAGCAGATTCGATGCCTGATGAGTTTACTGATATTGCAAAAGTGATAAGATCACATATACCAGCTGCAAATGTGCCTGCAAGGTTAGAAGTCCCCAATAAGGGACACGGCGCCTCAGATAGAGGCGCTGCAACCACACTTAGTGGAGGTGTAGTTGAGGCCGTGGGGGAGGCCACTTGGTTCGTCTGACACTCACCCAAGGAAGAAGAGGGCGAGTAAGGCACAAACCGATCCATTAATCATCAATGTAGAGAATCCCTCTCATGAGATTGTCTTTGACTATAGTTATGTCCATGAATCAATACTGGAGGACGCTCCGATGTTTGAAATGATTCTAGAGAACAAAGAAATCTCAATGGAATATGAGAGTGCGTATGAGTTGATGGAAAGATTTTCCATACATATTGATGATGTATTTGCATACACTATTGCTCAAGAAATCATAGAGCACGATGATTTCGAACCACGCTCTGTTGCAGAATGTCAACAAAGAGCAGATTGACCTAAATGGAAAGAAGCAATCCAGGCAGAATTAGATTCTCTGGCAAAGACACAGGTATTTGGCCCGGTAGTGCTAACCCCGCCAAGTGTAAAGCATGTAGGACATAAATGGGTCTTTGTCAGAAAGCGTAATGAGAAATAAAGTCCTGAGGTACAAGGCTCGCCTTGTGGGGCAAAGTTTCTCACAACGCCCTGAAATTGACTACGAGGAGACATACTCTCCCGTAATGGACGTTATAACGTTCCGCTACTTAGTTAGCTTGGTAGTTTTCCAAGGACTGGAAATGCAGCTCATGGATGTGGTTACTGCATATCTCTATGGGGATCCTGATTTAGAGATATGTATGAAAGTGTCTGATGGCCTTACATTACCCAAATCAAGTGACTCTAAACTACGAAATGCATTTGCAATTAGCTTGAAACGCTCACTTTACGGATTGAAACCATACGGGCGGATGTGGTATACCCGTCTAAGTGACTACTTGATTGAGAAGGGATATAAGAACGATGAATTATGCCCCTGCGTATTCATAAAGAAAACAAGTTCTGGATTAGCTATTGTAGCTATATATATATATGTCGATGATATGAACATAATAGGTACTCTTGATGAAATAAGAGAAACCGCGAGCTACTTGAAATCCAAAATTGAGATTAAGGATTTTGGGAAAACTCGATTCCGTCTAGGCCTTGAACTAGAACACCGAGTTTGTGGAATACTAATCCACCAGTCTGCATATGTCCAAAAGATGCTCAGGCGATTTAACATGAACAAAGCGCATCCTGCAAGCACTCCCATGATCGGTCGAAGTTTGGATGCAAAAAACAGATCCATTTCGTCCAAAGGAAGATGACGAAGAGGTGTTGGGAGCTGAAATTCCTATCTAAGTGCAATAGGTGCATTATTGTACTTAGCCCAATGTACTCGACCAGACATTGCATTATCAGTGAACTTGTTAGCTAAATTTAGCTCAATGCCAACGCAGCATCACTGGAATGATACCAAGAATATTTTCCGATACCTAAAAGGAACCATTGACTTGAGACTGTTCTTTCCCTACAGAGAGACAAGAGGGATTGCAGATGGAACTGCAATCCCTAAAGGAAATGTTGATGGCGAAAGCGCCACTCACTACACCGAAACCCCAAATGATGTTTTGGTTGGTTTTGCTGATGCTGGGTACCTCTCTGACCCACATAAAGGTCGTTCCCAAACTGATTATATATTTACCATTGGGAACACGGCGATATCTTGGAGATCAACCAAGCAAACCCTTGTGGCTACCTCCTCGAACCACTCAAAGATCATTGCTTTACATGAGGCGGTTCGTGAGTGTATATGGTTAAGAGCCATCATTACACATATTCGAGGGACTAGTTGTTTGACATTTACCACTGAAGAGCCTATTTGCATTTATGATGATAATGCAGCTTGCATTGAACAGATGAAGCTAAGTTATATCAAATGTGATAATAGAAAACACATATCGCCAAAGTTTTTCTACAATCAGCAACAACAAGCTTTCCTCAAGATTCAAGTGAATCAAGTAAGGTCTGAGGAGAATGTGGCAGATTTGTTTACCCGATCATTGCCTAAGGCCATATTTGAGAAACATGTGAAAAACATAGGAATGCAAAGACTTTCCAAGCTCCCTTGACTAATGTAAGGATCAGGGGGAGGTGTAGACTTCAGGGGGAGTCTAACACACACATGCATGTCATACTCAAATGTAATAGGTGCACTGTGCTCTTGTCCTTTGACCAAAGTGTATTTTTTGTCCCACATGGTTTTTATTGTTACTTGGCAAGGTTTTTAGTGAGGCAACAACTCATGCACCATTTCTTCTTTGACTTAGCACAAGAGAGAGTGTTAAAGAAAAAGCACATTATGTGCCTTCGTCAAAGTGACTGGCGAAGAGAGAATCAGGGAATTGCAATTACACTAAAATCAACATTTAGTATCATTATTGTAATTGATATTTCCATTGTAATTCTATCTCTATATATATAAAGGGACTTTGAAATGAAATGAGCAGACCAATTCCCATTTACTTTTATAGATTGCAAGGACGAGTAATTTCTTTGTTTGGGTTTTAATTCACCCAGCCCTAATTAAATAGACATCCAATTTACTAATTCTGCGTAGAACTATGTAAGTATGTAATTACTAATTAAAAACTCCATTACAGCCGTTAACAGGCATTTGTGGAATCTCCTTCCTCAAGGCGAGTTCTGGAATGCACCGAAGCGGGAATGTACCGAGTGGGCCCAAATGACGTGGCAATATCTGGACCACCCATTCATCTTCTTGTTTTGCCCCCATCACCTGTTAGTATCCAAGAGCCACCACAACGCTCATGTTTCTATCCCGGTCAAGGCCAACACCAACACGGCGTTTGCCTCTCATATATATGGGAGAAAAGCTTAAAACTGATGAGGATCGGAACAGAGAGAGGAGAGATTGGCTTGGTTTCTATCTCATTGCAGAGAGTTCTATATTGAAGGAGAGGTAGAGAAACGAATGGTAAAATAGTCAATTCGACGTTCGATACATTTCCGCCTGGGTGCATTCCAGACGGTCTCTCTACTTAAAATCGAAAGCAATGGATTAAATTGAGACCGATATGACATTACGTAGGCAGAACACCCTTGTCTTTCACCAGTAGCTAGATTGACTTGCTATTCCATTTATGTTTGACGTTTCGTATACGTTCATCAGCGTTATTAGAGGACTTACTTGCATTCTTTAACTTAAAGCTTACTCGTCCGCATCCACATGAAATAAAATAGTTGGTCTAGCCTTGACGAAGACTAAGGATGTGACTGATCCATCGATCAAATTAATTTTTATTCTTTCGATTATTATATTGTTGACTGACTTGACTCGCTGTGGAGAATCTTCCCATAATGATCCTAAAAGAACTAATTGATTATGAAGCTTTCACACGTGAAGTTTGATTGAAATTTAACTATCCTTTGTAATGCCACTGCAACACTATGGTTTTATGAAAAGGAGGAGGCTGGAATGCGCATGATGTAGGTTACTGCCATTGACAAATGCTTAGTTGGCAGAAGCAGAACCACATGATCAATCAAATTAGGGGCATTTAGTAATTTCCGAAGCGACGGTCGTTAGGGATTAAAGTGGTGGTCGTTAAGGTAAAAAAATGAGGGAGTGATTGGTCTATTGTCACAAAACGTCTCTTCTTCATCTCATCGATCAAATGGAGCCCCCGTGTTCATCAACCCAGCAGGGACTTTTCCTCTGCAGAAAGCACATCCAGAGTGAAGGAAAGTGGTCGATCAAACATATATCGACGAGGTCTTCGTGAAGATCAGTCCGAAGAATGGTGTAGTGGCCTCCAGTCCGCTTGGGATTCTCTCTCTCATCACTCACATGCATGTATCGCCTCCAGTTCTTCCTCTTTCCTTCCAGCACCATCACCATGTTTTCAAATATATGCAAATGGGGCTTAATTATTAGCTGGTGATGTTTAAAATTAAAAGTCCAAATTAATGGAAGCCAATAGCAGCAATAAATTTAAAAATCCCACTTAAAGATTGATTCTCGTAGTTGATCAATTAATAGTTTTAGTTTCTTCAATTCTACTTGGAAGAGTTTGATTTTGCAACAGAAATTAGGGGAACATAGAGAGAGAAATGATGATATCAGTTCGACTAGACCCAAAACGTTGTAAATTTCTGAGAGAGAGTAAGAAAAGAGATGTGAGAGTAGTTTCAGGAGGAACAAAGAACAATAATACAATCGATCGGGTTCACAATGTCGATCGTAAACAGATTGCCGACCCGTACGGGTCCTAATTCCTAAATCCTTTCTAGAGTTTCTTTGAGTTTCCTCCAGAATCCTTCTGGAATTCTTGAGTTTCTTTTCTGACTCTGTCACGTGAGAGGGAGCAAGTGTGGTAAACTTTTTTTAACCTTATTACTGTCCTCTGTCTTTAGCGCTTGGAAATGTCCACATTGTCCCTCCGTTATAACGGTCGTTTGGGTTGTAAGTTACAGCCGTTGTATTCCAGACTTCTCCATATGTATTATCTGGGTATACATCAGCATTGCCTTTGTATTTGTTTATTGGACTAGTTTTTTTTATATCAATCATTGCATTGCACTCAACGCGTTGGATTACTCTCTACTAACTTTTCATAGTACGCTCTCAGATAAAGAATGTCAGTATTTTGGGTTCAAATCTGTGGCGCGGTTGACTTGACTCGGTCTCTCTGAAATCTTGGTTTCCTAGAAACCGAGTATTGACGAGTCAAGACTCAAGTAGGAGGGGATAATATTTCCTACGAAGACTTCGTTCTTATAAATAGAACATAGCTTCATTGTTTCTTTGCAACTAACCTCAAAGAGTTCAAGTCCTAGCTAGAAAGACAATTAGTAGGTTTTTCTCTCAAAATCACCTTCCAAGTTTTTGTACACTCTCCTGTCTCCACCATGAAGGTAAGCCTTTTAATCCCTAGTTGGATTAATCTTATGAAGTTAATTTCGAACATGTTTGAACAGAAGGCTTAATTTAACTATTGTTGTTAAATTACGCAGCAAAAGATTGTGATGAAGGTGCAATTTAGCTCTGAGAAACGCAGAACCGATGCCTTCAAGATTGCTGCCGGCACTAAAGGTATGCATCATCAACCAAATATCAAACATTTAATGGTAAAAGTACGTAGACAAACCCAAGTACTGATATATATGATAAGCAATTATTTAAATACTGATGAGTTGCTAATTGTTTAAGCAGGTGTGAGCGATGTGTCTATAGAAGCAGGTAAAGACCAAGTTGTGGTGATCGGAGATGGAGTTGACTCGGTTTGCTTGACCCAGTCATTAAGGAAGAAGCTCCGATACGTCGAAATAGTAAGTGTTGAAGAGGTGAAAAAGCCCGATGAAAAAAAGAAGCCAGAAGTTGAGAGTATTCCAATTCAATGGACATCTAGCTATGTCCACTATCCCATGCACTATGATGTTGTGTACCGTTGGTGATCAAATTTAAGCACTTCTAGCAACGTTCAATTTTTCTCCGCTGTCAAAATACAATTTTTTTCCATGAACTCGTGGTATATGCATGTTTGATATTACTCTACTTTTCTCGCTGGCCCATCATATACGATGCCAGTAGAAAGTGTCCAATGATGAATAACCGATCTTTGTACATCTCTCCAGTCTCCTCCATGAATGATCTGCTCTTCTCTGACTTTTTCAGTTTTTTGTTATTGAACCTTTGTGATGATATATGTACAACCAAGGTTTACAGATTACAGTATATACATGTCACGCAGGTCACTTTAACGAGAAAACTAACGGAAATACTATATTTAGTAAGGACACGATACATGAGGTACCATTTAGGGTAAAATAAAATTTGTAGGTACCAAATAATACATTTTGCAATAGTTTAGGTATCGTTTAGAGTTTTTAATACATGTCACATAAGCTACTTTCACGAAAGGGAAAATTTTAAGAACAGTATACGACAAATGGGCCACTCTGAACTTTTGTACATTCAGTTTCTAAAATTTCAAAATGATACATGGCCTTCAAAACGCGACATACTTTTAGTACATGATGTCAATAACACTTTTAAGCCTATGCCATTATTCATTTATTAAAAAGTGTTAAAGGAAAAACATATTGTGTGCATTCATCAAAGCAACTGACGAAGAGAGAATCAAGGAATCAGTGATTACCATCAATCAGCACAATTACGGATGAATCAGCATTTAGTATCATTAATGTAATCAATATTTCCGTTGTAATTCTATCCCTATATAAAGGGACTATGAAATGAAATGAGTAGACCAATTCCAATTGTCATTCTACTTTAACACGTTATCAGCACGCTCAGAGCCAATAGCCAAGAAAAAAAAAAACTCTAGTTTTCTTGTTTATTTCCGTCGAAAAAAAAAACTAAAAACCCTAGAAGAAAAAAAATATTTTCTTCTTTTTCTGCCGCCACCATCTCAAAAAAAAAAGAAAATTGCAGATCGGCCTTCGTCTCCCTCTCAAGCTGGTCTTCACCTCACCGGTCAGCCCACCCGCCTACAGCCCTATACCGGCCTGAACCCAACAAGATCCCGGTTTCATTTGCGTCGGCCTGAACGTTGCCTGCATCTCCTGTCGCAGCCCGAGCCGACTCCAGCTTGCACCGGCCTCTCCTATTCAACTACCGCAAAGTTCCACAGCCGGTCAGATCGGCCCCTGCCCTTTACCGCCTGCGCAGATCCCACACGGAGCCCAGCAACCCACTCACAGCAGGCCTCATCCTCCCGGCAGCCCACCCCGCGTCTGCAGCTGCCCACCCGCGCCTTGCAGCCGGCCAAACCACGCCTTGCAGCAGCCTCAGCCTTGACCTCGTCGCCGCTGCAACCTCCAGGGAGCAACCTGTAACCCAGCAAACTAGCAGAAACCCAGAAGGAAGAAGACGCGAAAGAAGAAAAAAAAAAGAAGAGAAAAAAGTGAGCCGGCCCAAAGAAAAGGTCCCGCCCAGAGAAAAAAAAGAGGAGGCCCCCCCCCGGCCCAAAAAAAAAAAAAAAAAAAAAAAAACAGAATTAAAAGAAGAGAGAAAAGAAGAATAAAAGAGAGAGAGAAAAAAAAAGAAAAGGTTATCCGGCCCAAAGTAATAGCCGCTCCAAAGAAAAAAAAATAGAGGCCCTGCGGCCCAGACACAAAAAAAAAAAAGCCAAAGAAAAGGCCCTTGGCCTAGAAAAAAAAAAAAGTGGTAATTGAAAAAAAAAAAAAAAAAAAAAAACCTGCAGGCCCAGAAAAGAAAAATTGTGCGGCCCAGAAACGAAAAAAAAAAACAGGCCCTGCAGCCCAACAAATCAGCAGGCCCAGCAGAACCCGAAAAAAAAAAACATCGCTACGCACGCCTGCATCACACGCGCGTGCGTTAGGATTGTTTTTCTCAAAACCAAATGGCTGATCCAACTCGACCTGAATTTGACATCTTGGACTCAGAAGGACTTGAGTATCATCGTTGGGTTTCCGATATGGAAACTGCCTTTGTGGCAAAAGACTACATTGCCACCATTACCGACCCCAAAGATGATGAACTATCTAACAAGGTGCAAAAGGCACCTAAGAACCCTTCAGTCAAATAGGATAGAGTTGGCAATGAACCATGCTATAGGTGTGGAATCATTGGACATTGGTACAAGAACTGCCAAGCAAACAACAGAGTAGCAGCCAATTACAAGAGGTATAGAGAGTCTAAAGAACAAGAGGCTCACTATATGGAAGAAGGAGGTCATGACCTAGACGTCAACCTTACAATTGCAGACTTCAATGGCAAAGAGGAACTTGCTAAGTCAATGGATGCTCTCAATCTTGACTGATCTGCTTTATTTATTTATTTTCCAAAGACAGTTGTGAAGGCATAATGCCTCATTTTTAATTAGACTACAACTTGGTCTTAAAGTTTATTTCAATACTGGTTTGATGAATTAGAACAAGACCTTGATTTGATTATCGTTGGCTTATTAATAATTTTGAATTTTATTCTGAAGCACTGAATTTATTCAAATTTATTTACTACACATATTTATATGGTTCGAAATTGCACTATAAAGATGTAAAGCAATACATCTAGAAAAAGAAAAAATGATTTGGATGAAAAAATTATCATTCTACATAAATACAAATACTCTAAAGAATATGAGATACGCTCTGTATGCACCAAGAGCTAATCGAACCTTGTTAAGTATCAAAGATATTCATGCCAACAATTATCATGTAAAAACAAACTGTGAGAATGGAACTGAATACTTTTATATTACCTCTAATGAATGTGGAAGGAAACGCATTTTAGAGAAACTTATGAGTCAATCTAGTGGACTGTACCTCACTACGATTCGGATCATTGAATCCTATGCTGTCACCAACAATGAAATGTGGGACACTGACTCATACAGGCTTTGACATGACCGCCTAGGGCACCCCGGTCGTGACATGATGATCCGTATTTTAAAGAACTCATATGGACATCCCTTCTTTCGAGTGAAACATAAAATGGGACAAAAATCTGTCACACTGCAAGGTGTCGGTTCTAGTATTGCTCAAATGCAGTCATTGCCTTCTGAAGTACCAGAAGCACTACCTCCCTCCCATTATGCCTCATTGACTATCTCAAAGGCACATCACTCATTTTGCAAAGCCTGCTCTTTAGCAAAAACAGGATCGAGACCTTCCTATGCTAAAGATACAAAACAAAACATTCCATTCTTACAAAGGATACAAGGACATATCTGTGGACCTATCCATCCAGAATGCGGACCATTCAAGTACTTTATGGTTCTGGTGGATGCCTCGACACGCTGGTCACATGTCGTTTTAGTGTCCACAAGAAATGCTGCAAAACTCCTAGCACAGACTATACGTTTAAGGGCTCACCACCCTGATCACTCTATCAAGTCTATAAGGCTTGATAACGCTGGAGAGTTTACATCAAAAGCATTTGATGAATATTGCATGTCTATTGGGATCGTTATAGAGCATCCTGTACCCCATGTGCATACACAAAATGGTCTCGCAGAAGCCACCATCAAAAGGCTACAGATGGTGGCAAGGGCATTGGTTATGTGCACCAACCTGCCTATATCTGCATGGGGTTATGCAATATTGCACGCAGCTTTACTTATTCGTTTCAGACCCACTGCTAGCCAACCATTTTCTGCGTACCAGTTGGTAACTGGATATGAGCCTGACATTTCACACTTACGCATATTTGGTTGAGCAGTATATGTGCCTATTGCGCCCCCACAGCGCACCAAAATGGGTCATCAGAGACGATTAAGTATTTATGTTGGATACGAATCCCCAACAATTATCCGCTATTTGGAAACCCTTGACAGGCGATCTCTTTACCGCTAGATTTGCGGTTTGTCACTTTGATGAGACAGTCTTCCCGTCGTTAGGGGGAGATAGGAAAAAGGATTTTCCAAGGGAACGACAGGAATTGTTGTGGTTTGTCCCCACTCTGTCTCATTTTGATCCCCGCACTTCACAAAGTGAAAGTGAAGTGAAAAGAATAATCAATCTTCAGAACGTAGCAGATTCGATGCCTGATGCGTTTACTGATATCGCAAAAGTGACGAGATCACATATACCAGCTGCAAATGTGCCTGCAAGGTTAGAAGTCCCCAACAAGGGGCACGGTGCCGCAGATAGAGGCACTGCAGCCACACTTAGTGGAGGTATGGTTGAGGCCGTGGCTCCCCAAGGAAGAGGGGGAGGCCACTTGGTTCGATTGACACTCACCCAAGGAAGAAGAGGGCGAGTAAGGCACAAACCAATCATCAATGTATACAATCCCTCTCATGAGATTGTCTCTGATTATAGTTATGTCCATGAATCAATACTGGAGGACGCTCCGATGTTAAAAATGATTCCAGAGAACAAAGAAATCTCAAAGGATTATGAGAGTGCGTATGAGTTGATAGAAAGATCTTCCATACACATTGATGATATATACTGTCGCTCAAGGAATCATAGAGCACGATGATATCGAACCACGCTCTGTTGCAAAATGTCAACAAAGAGCAGATTGGCCTAAATGGAAAGAAGCAATCCAGGCAGAATTAGATTCTCTGACAAAGAGACAGGTATTTGGTCCGGTAGTGCTAACCCCACCAAGTGTAAAGTCTGTAGGACATAAATGGGTCTTTGTCAGAAAGCGTAATGAGAAGAATGAAGTCCTGAGGTATAAGGCTCGCCTTGTGGCGCAAGGTTTCTCACAACGCCCTGGAATTGACTACGAGGAGACATACTCTCCCGTAATGGACGTTATAACGTTCCGCTACTTAGTTAGCATAGTAATTTCCGAAGGACTGGAAATGCAGCTCATGGATGTGGTTACTACATATCTCTATGGGGATCTAGATTCAGAGATATATATGAAAATGCCTGATGGCCTTACATTACCCAAGTCAAGTGACTCTAAACCACGGAGTGCGTTTGCAATTAAGTTGAAACGCTCACTTTACGGAATGAAACAATCCGGGCGGATGTGGTATACCCGTCTAAGTGACTACTTGATTGGGAAGGGATATAAGAACGATGAAGTATGCCCCTGCGTATTCATAAAGAAAACAAGTTCCGGATTTGCAACTGTAGCTGTATATGTCGACGATATGAACATAATAGGTACTCTTGACGAAATAAGAGAAACCGCGAGCTATTTGAAATCCGAATTTGAGATGAAGGATCTTGGGAAAACTCGATTCTATCTAGGCCTTGAACTAGAACACCGAGTTTGTGGAATACTAATCCACCAGTCTGCGCATGTCCAAAAGTCAGGCGATATAACATGGACAAAGCGCATCCTGCTAGCACTCCCATGATCGGTCGAAGCTTGGATGCAAGGAAAGATCCATTTCGTCCAAAGGAAGATGACGAAGAAGTGTTGGGAGCTGAAATTCCCTATCTAAGTGCAATAGGCGCATTATTGTACTTAACCCAATGTACTCGACCAGAGATTGCATTCTCAGTGAACTTGTTAGCTAGATTTAGCTCAGCGCCAACGCAGCGTCACTGGAATGGTATCAAGAACATCTTCGATACCTAAAAGGAACCATTGACTTGGGACTGTTCTTTCCCTACCGAGAGACAAGAGGGACCGCAGATGGAACTGCAATCCCTAAAGGAAATGTTGATGGCGAAAGCGCCACTCCCTACACCGAAACGCCAAATGACATTTTGGTTGGTTTTGCTGATACTGGGTATCTCTCTGACCCACATAAAGGTCGTTCCCAAACTGGTTATGTATTTACCAATGGGAACACGACGATATCTTGGAGATCAACCAAGCAAACCCATGTGGCTACCTCCTCGAACCACTCAGAGATCATTACTCTACATGAGGCGGTTCGTGAGTGTGTACGGTTAAGAGCTATCATCACACATATTCGAGGGACTAGTGGTTTGAGTTCTACCACTGAAGAGCCGACTTGCATTAATAAAGATAATGCAGCTTGCATCGAACAGATGAAGCTAGGGCATATCAAGGGTGATAATACAAAACACATATCACTAAAGTTTTCTACAATCAGCAACAACAGACCCTCCTCAAGATTCAAGTGAATCAAGTAAGGTCTGAGGAGAATATGGCAGATTTGTTCACCAAATCATTGCCTAAGGCCATATTTGAGAAACATGTTAAAAGCATAGGAATGCGAAGACTTTCCAAGCTCCCCTGATTAATGTAAGTATCAGGGGGAGGTGAAGACGTCAGGGGGAGTCTAACACACACACATGTCATCCTCAAATGTAAAAGGTGCGTTGTGCTCTTTTCCTTCGACCAAGGCGTATTTTTTGTCCCACAGGGTTTTTATTGTTTCTTGGCAAGGTTTTTAGTGAGGCAACAACTCATGCACCATTTTGCTTTGACTTGGCACAAGGGGGAGTGTTAAAGGAAAAACATATTGTGTGCCTTCATCAAAGCAACTGACGAAGAGGGAATCAAGGAATCAGTGATTACCATCAATCAGCACAATTACGGATGAATCAGCATTTAGTATCATTAATGTAATCAATATTTCCGTTGTAATTCTATCCCTATATAAAGGGACTATGAAATGAAATGAGTAGACCAATTCCAATTGTCATTCTACTTTAACAAAAAGTAATTTTTAGCTCCCCCCCCCCCCCCCCCCCAATTTTGAGTTGGTAAGCAAATGATGGCTTGGATTATTAGTATGTGTGGTTGCACATATCATTTTGCTCCTCCAAATACATGTCATGTAAGCCACTTCAACGAGAAAGTTAACGAAAATATCATATTTGGTAATAGTGCAATACTTGAGGTACTATTTGGGGTAAAGAAAAAAATTGTAAGTACCAAATAATACATTTCGTAATAGTTTAGGTACCATTTGAAGTTTTTTATAAATGCCACGTAGGCCACTTTAACAGAAAAGTTAATGGCAGCACTATATTTGGTAACTGCGCAATACTTGCGGTATCATTTGGGGTAAAAAAATTTGTAGATACCAAATAATACCTTTCGCAATAGTTCAGATATCATGGAAACTTCTATTCATACCTCCAAAATTATCATTTGGACCTCTCTCATTTTTTAAGTAATAGTCGACTTTGACAACTTATATCAAATTACCAAAAAGGACACGAAAAAGGGGAAAAAAACAAAACATCTCTTTTTATCTCTACGAACTATACGTAGTTTGCAGGTATGGTGTTCCGTACCTTTAGTTTGGAATACAAGTTTTGAGCAAATACAAGTTTCGATTCAAAGGATAGAAGAAAAATTAGATGCTTGCAGTACATGTGCAATCTGGGCTCGTCCCATTGGTTCCGTATACATCACAAGCAAGCAAAGTTGAGTTTTGCTATGGTAGGTTTGTTAAAACTGCAATTGATATTTCATAGTGGACAACCATGTGATAATTTTTTTGTTGTTGTTGTATTCAAGTTATTGTAATTCGTCTCTACCGTCTCTCTCACGTTTGTATTGCATGTCTGACAACATATTAGTTATTTGATTTTACAAATGAGTTTGAAGTCTATTAAGTGGGGAGGTCTAAATGTCAATTTTAGAGGTATGAATAGAAGTTCACAGGTACCGTTTGGAGTTTTTACCCCACATTTTAATCGTAGGCCACTACTTTAAATGAAATTGTCTGGACAAAAAAAATTGAAAATATTATCTTTTTTTTTTTAATAGAAGTTGATTTTTTTTTTTTGTTTTTTTTTTTTTTGAATAAACCCAAATAGGGTGACTGTCATTCATCGAAAGCCAGAAAGGGCCATTACATATCCTCCCTCTACCAACATGGGGTAGATAAAGAGTTTGTGGTAGTAGCACAGTGATACATAGATTAGGTCCAATCATTTGACGGTTCCATGCTCAGAAAGGAAGCCTATAGACTATTGACTACTACATAGTAAATAGGCAGAGTAAACGAGACTCGATGACGCTACTAAAAACCTAGAAGCATAGCTTCCTAAAACAAAGGAAATTATTAGAAAGTAAAAACTAACTATTAGAAAAGCCCAACAAAACAGACCCCAGGAAAGTCACCATCCCAGCCCAATAAGCATGGTCTGACCCAAGCCCAGAAACCAAGCTCCTCTGCACGACGATTGTACGCACAGCTGCCTCATCACTTCCGATCGATCAAGGCCCCACGACCATGCCGGCACGACCGCGCCGCCACTCCTGCGCCGCCATTTGCACCGTCATGCTCATCGTCTTCACGACCTGCCAAATCCAAATCTCATCGCCAACGAGTCTTGGATACTAGCGCCGAAGCTCCACCACCGTACACCACAGCCCCGCGCATCAGAGATTAGGTGTCAAGAACTCCACCCCAACCACCAAGCCGAGAGATAGAGCAACAACCTTCCCACGAAAACCTGCCGAGCCATAGCCTTAAGAGAAGCCCCGTCCGGCTGCACTCACCAGACCTCGACAAGGCCAGAGGCTTGCCTCGGACGGGAGCCGCCGGACGAGACGCAGAGATGGAAAACTGGAAAAAACCGTAGGCCTCCTCTTCCACGAGAGAGAGAATAGTGCCTTGAACTTAAAAAAAAAGTGATTTAATAGAAGTTGATTGTTATTCAATAACCAACAGCTAATAGGCCATAGCTTACAAAACTTACATAAGAGTTCCGCCAAGAAAATCCGGTAAAACTTATTCAAACTAAAGCAAACTAATTAATATCATTGGGAAGCTCACAATTAAGCAAGTCTATCCAAGAATGACAAAGCTTTGCCTCATACATAAAGAAATCATGCAACTAGCCCTCACTTGCCAATCACGCAATTGTGGTACAAAAGAGAAACTAGAAACTTCATAGAAACTTACTCACCCTCGCATAGGCTTAAACCCTAAACAGAACAGCTAAGCAATAAAAAGCTCCTTCCACACCTGCATTTTTACCTTCCACTTTCTTAACTCTACGACTAGACGGACGACCCCTCTTCTTCTTTGGAGCTGACCACATCGAAATCGGAACCTCCACCCTCACCAAGCTGGAATACCTGGGGTATAATTGCCAAACTAGGCTTAAAGATCTTCTTTCTCACACCCAAATCCAACATTGGGACTCCTTTAACCGCCAGCCCAGTAGAAGACCCATCAGAGCCCACAACCATATTAGAATCGCCTGGCCCAAAGGTGTGCAGCCCAGTCAAACCTGCGGTCAACCCTAATTCAAAATTAGGGTTTCCAGTCGGTTTTTCCGGAGCAGCCACATATGCACTTGCTGCAGCACCCGGCGCCGGTCCATCCACCTCCACCATATCTCTAGCCATCTCCAACATCAAGCCCAGCTCTGCAGGCTCCATAGGGAGCATCTCCGGCCCCGCCACCACCGCCACAGAAGCCTGCGGACTGGGCGCCAACTTAAAGCCTGATTCCAGGCCATCTCGGTCTGACACCGCCACCAGAGCCGCTGCCATCCCTTCAAGACCTTTGTCACACCCATCCTGCCCATAGATGAAGAACTCACACCTCTTGTACCTAAACTCCAGAGCCACCGCCACCTCCGATGAAAAGTTGTACGTGCGTCGAGCCCATATCCAACGTCGTACATCATAGATCACTCGGATCCTCTGCATCGGATCCTTCCTCACCATCATCGCTTGATCAAATCGTATAAACCGCCCCAAATCGTTTCCAAGTATGGTTAGGGATCGTTCATTGCACATAGCAATACGAAGCCCCGCAACCTAAACCTCTAGGTAGCACAGCGGTACCTCCTCTACAGCACGAACACCATCGTAATCCGCCACCAACAACATCAAATTGTTATAAAACCAAGGGCCGCCATTGAGGACATGGGTCTTCCCCTCCTGCTCCTTGAACTGGAAAACTAAAAAACCTCCCTCCTCCTACCAGATCAAAACACGTTCTTTCAGTCTCCAAACACTAGGACGCGTGAAAATATAGGACGCGTGAACAACTAAGAGAACCATTCGGCGAAAAAAGAAGAAGAAAACTGCCCATGGCGCACGATCTCAAAGAGAAACGAGAATTGTGTCAACATGGGACTGTGGGAGTAGATATGGCCTCACTTCTATTCACCCAATCACCCGTATCTCAGTTTACAGTTAATACAAGCGGAGAAACACGACCCGGAACGGCAGAAAAGCAACATTAAACCCAAATAGAGATATCAAAATCGGTACAGAGTTTAAAGATTTTACCTAACGGAGGAACCTAGCTAATTGTTATCCGGTAATTGTGTGGTATCTTTTTCCTTTGATATGGGTTTCCTTGCTGATTGATTTTTGTTTTCGTTTTGTATGGGTTTCTTTCAACTTTCTCAGGTATATATGTTGAATATATGAGTAATTTCTGAATAACGTGGAAGTTGGTGTCTAGCTATTATTGATTCCAGGTATGTTTGGCTTTCCTCTTTTGTTTTTGTATTCAAGTAATATTTTGGTAACCCATTTGAGTGGGAAGCAGGCTTCCGCACTGGAAGATTTGGAGTTACGGGTATTCGGTTGCAAGAAGGTAAGCTTTTATTGATTTCATATTTTGCTGTAAAAGGTAGTTTTTGTTCTTTCTAAATGATTTAATTTCATTTTGTTTACACAATACACGATCATCACTGTCCTCGCATCTTTGTTTTAATTTCTTCAATTCTTCACAGAGTACTCCATACCGTATTACCTTTTTGTGGCTATCTTAACTAAGAATTGATTGGCCAATGTATGGATAGTCTCTTGGGTTCTAACTTCTTAGCTGCTTCAATTTTGAAATTTTGGTTTGCTTTGTTTCTGAACTTCATAGAACTTAGTTTTCTTCCTTTGTTTTTGTTGTTGAAAGTTTATTAACTGCTGGGGTTGAATATGGCTTATAGGCTTTGGGTTGAGATTTCAGTCTATTCCTCAGTTAAGATGTTCTTCATTAGCTTGCAGATTACTTGGATGTAGATTTTGTTTTATGAGGTGATTCCACAAAAATATTAAGAATTAATCAAATTTGAACAAGTGTGTCAAGTTTTGCTGCATTTAGAACTGCAAGGGAAGAATCAGAAACCTCATTTGTGTTTAGCATGTTTATCATATCTTCTTCCTTTGATATTCAATTAACTCCCCTGTCATTTGATTTGGACATTACTCTACCTATAGTTTTTTTTTTTTTTCATACAAAACTAAATACATATGGTATTATTTCTTTTGCACGCTATTTGTTCTTTGGAAAACTTTTGAGGTTTCGTTTTCAAAAGATTTTGGAGATTGATGTTTTCCTGTGGTTTTCTTTAAATCTTGCAAGGATCTGAGTAATTATGGTTCCAGGTAACCCCTCTGTTCTTCTCCATTGAACTAAATTTGGTTTCCCAAAGACCTGTGGTTTCTTTTTTCAATTGGTCTCAATTCCTGAACAATTTGAACAAATCCTGACCCATTTTAGCTTAGTCTTTCCCTTCTTACTAAGCTGTTTGGTTGAGCTTTTACATTATACTTTTTGGTTTAGTATGCAATTGATTTGCTATGCATTGGTCTGTATTTGCAGGGGTCCATTCACTTGCAATTGTCATGACTGAAACAGAAAGAGGAAGACTTGAGCAATACAATGGTAAGGGCGTAAGGCATGCTTATGCAGATTGCAGATTAAAGTTTGAGTCCTGCAATTGAAGGTTTAACATTTTTTTTTTTCAGGTCTTGAAGATTTGGAATTTATATAAGGGGTTCAAACCAGGTGAATGGACAATATATATCACTGCAAGAAAGAGATTAGTTTAGCAATTGATTTGGATTTGCTTACTGAATGATTTTGATTCCATGTGTAGCAATGGATCCATTGCAATCACTATGCGGAAGGAAAAAACAAGGTTATCTGATGAATGTGTATGTAATTGCTTAGTGTTGCTGATTTGAGTCTCCTTTTTTTTTTTTTTCGCTTATTGAATTATATTTTTAAGCTGTGGGAGGGGAGAAACATGAGTTCTCTTCATGTCCTTAATATTCAATATCCATTGTTCGCAATATCTGGGTTCGTTGTTCATGACAGTTTATTGATTCGTGCATCATTGAAAATTCAATGTCCTTCGACGGAAAAAAAAAAAAAGAACTGGATTCGAACGGTATATTCCTTTGCTTCCTCAAATTCTGCAAGTAGTAATTTGCCTTAATTCTTTGCTTCCTAATTGTTCTTTTTTACTAATTCAGATATAAAGGGTTCGGTTCTTGGTTCTTGGTTTTCAAAGAGCTTTTGCTTATTATGATGCTGCAGGGAAGGAACAAAGAATTTGAAGACCAAAAAAAAAAAAAAAAAGGAAGAAGAAGCATAAACTGAGTGATAAAACTTGCTCCCTTCTTTTCATTTTGAGTCTGTTCTTTTATTTATCTTGGCTCAAATAGCTTCTTCTTTTTGTTTTTTTTTGTTTTTCTCAAACATCAATTAGTGTTTGATTAAGTTGAACAATCACTTTCAGATACTGTAGTGTCTTTTATGAAATTCCTGTCAGATACCGTAGTGTTGTAATTATCTACGGTGATTCCAATTTTTCCTTCTCTCTTATTCTCAATAGCAGCTTCACAAATTTAGAGAAGATTGATAGTTTTTGGTCATAGTTTTTCCTTTTTCCATATTCACGATCTCTCTAGCTAAGAGGATTCGTCCCAATCGGGTTCTCTAAGAAAAGCTTAAGGATCCTCTTTTCTTTTCTTTTTTTGTATTTTTTTGGGACCATGGCATTACTGTAATGCTTAGGTTTTACTGCAGCCGCGCAGCGAATGTAGACGTTGTGCCACAAGTTTGGTTCTATTTTTTGAAGAACTATTTTCTGTCACAGATTACATTATTTGTGTCGTATATACTGTATATTCAGTACAAATTGTCTCTTGGAATTCTGTTAATAGATTTGTTAGCACACTACCTATTGTATTTGTCAAGATATGGTTTGGAACCATTTGATATCATATTTTTATAATCAAGTCAAGGAGCCAAGGGAAAAGGTTTCAAGCAGTTATTGGAGATGGGAACTAAAGCAATGTATTGGTAGTCAAACTTATAAGATATCTATGCTCTTTGTGGTAAATGGTACTAGGCAATCAATTGTATCTTTTTTATTTTGTTACTTATGTACGTAAATGAAATTTTTTTCCGTTTTTTGGTTACATAATACTTGATATGAAATGCAAAGATTTGTCCAACTTATGTAATACCATTAACATACACAATAGGATAAGTTTTTCCAACTTACTATTAAAAATTTGTCCTTAACATGCGGAGAGACAAATTTGGAATAAAAAACAAAGGTTAGAGAGACGAATTTAATAAGTACAACTCAAAATCAGAAACAATAATGCGTACGCGCGAGCGCAGTCCTTCTGCACGCGTGTATGCGCGTGCAAGAAGGCTAGTATAAAGAACTAAAGCCTGAGAAAGAAGGGCCGATCAACCCACACGGACTTGATTGTCCAAAAGAAAATGGGCTTGGAAAGAAAAAACTAATCTGATTTAGATGGCCCAACTTCATAACATGCAAACTGGTCAAAGCAAGATAGAGGATCTGAAAAATAGTCGAAACCATTCTAAGGCCTCGTTTCGTTTTCGCTTTTTTTTTTTTTTTAAAAACTTCCCACGAAATTTCATTTTCGGTGTTTGGTAACATTAAAAAAGTTATCAGAAGTTGTTAAAAAATTTGTAGCTAATGCAATAAGATAATAGAAAGTGAGTAATAAATTCAAAGAAAATAAGGGGAGAAAATGAATCATTGGGTCTACGAAAGGAACTACTTTCCCACTTTTTTTTTTTAATAAAGAGTTGGTGCGGCTGCTCTCAAGTTTTGATTAATGGAACTGCCGAATACAAGAGAGGGACAATGAGCCTAAACTGTACTCCTGGTTACAATAAGTATCTAGAGAACATTCTGAAATGATATCAGGAGTCTCTACAAACTAAATGTATTCTAACAGGCGCCACCTTCCCTTATATATTGAAAGGAAGAGAAAAAATATTTCATTTCCTTTTGCATCCCAAACACAAGAAATGAATGAGTTTTCTTTTTCTAAGACTCTAATTTCATGAACCAAATGAGATCTAAGAGAAACCAGCAACAAGCAAATTAAACATTAAGGGCGCGATATATATATATTCTCTGACAATATTTTGCATACACATACCCTGTAAAGGGCTTCCCTAAAATTGTAATTTTCTATATATTTATTTTCAAGGGGTCGTCTAGGGTACCTTGATGTATGTCATACCCTTATTATTTTTTTTTTTAATAAATTAATATAGTGGAAACCTATTGAACCGGTTAACAGGTTGCCCACTTAAATGTTGACATGTGTCATTCTTAAAAATAAATTTTACTATATTAACAACACATTCTTTCTTGACATGTAATATTGTTCAGAAACAAGTAATAAATAATGTCAAAATTGTTTAAGGAAAATTGAAATTGGAAGAGAATTGAGTCGTACTTTCATTGATAATAGGGGCATTTTTATATAGAGGATTACAAAACATAGAATCAGAGTTGTTCAAGGAAAGATAATAGTACAATTAATCGGATATCTATGAATATCTCCGAGAATATCTCTAATTCAAAACTCTATTACAACTAGGTCAAGAACTAGGTCAAGTAACCTAGAGTTTGGGCCAGACACATATTCTGGATTTACTTGAACACTCCCCCTTGTGTCGCCCAAATGTGGTGCTCCTCTAGTTGCCTTATTAAAAACCTTGCCGAGTAACAAAAACCTTGTGGGACAAAAATAACCTCGGTCGAAGGGGAAAAAGAGCACAACACACCCTTCACGTTTCAAGACTTTACATGTAGACATCTCCCCCTGATGACTACGGTCATAGGAGTTCGGATAACTTTCGCAAACGATGCTACCGACACGTTTCTCGAAAGTGGAATTTAGACAATGACTTAGTGAGCAAGTCTGCCACACTGTCCTCAGATCGAACCTAGTTCACTTTGATCTTGAGGAGAGTCTATTCTTGCTGATTATGTTTGGTGTTGTCGCTTTTGATGTAGCATTGCTTCATTTGTTCAAAATAAGCAGCATTATCCTAAATGCTCGTAGGCTCATCTGTGGTAGACTTTAAACCACAATTGTTCGAACATGTGTAATTATGGATACAATCCATATACATTCACGAACCACTTCGTGAAGAGTAATAATCTTTGCATTGTTCGAAGATATAGCGACTAGGGTCTGTTCTGTAGACCTCCAAGATATCACGGTCTTTACCCATAGTGAACACTTAACCAGTTTGGGAAGACTTTTATGTGGGTCAGAGAGATACCTAACATCAGCAAAACCTTCCAAAACACATGTTGTTTTGGGATGGGGATAGAGGACGCAGGCCAGTGTTGGCGGCGTTCCTGGTATGTGATGGGTCCGAATCCATCGTCTCTTTGTAGGGATAGAACAAGCTCATATCAATCGTACATCTCAAGTACCGAAAGATATCTTTTACACCAATCCAATGGCGTCACGTTGGCGCACAGCTATACCTAGCTAACAAGTTCACAACATATGAGATGTCCGGTCTTGTGCATTGGGGTAAGTACAATAATGCGCCTATTGTACTTAAGTAGGGCACTTTTGCCTCTAGCACATCTTAATCATCATCATCCTTCGGACGAAGATGATCCTTTTTAGGATCAAGACTACAGACAATCATGGGGGTGCTTGAAGGCTTGATCTTGTCAAAATGCCTAAGCATCTATCAACACGGTGCTCAAGTTCCAAACCGAGGCATAATCGTGTTCTCCCAAAATCCTTATTCTCAAACTCAGATTTCAAGTGTTCAGCGGTTTCCTTTAACTCTTTAAGGGCTTCCAATGAAGAACATGAACTGTGATAGAATCCGAAACTTGTTATGGAAACGCGCAGACATATCCCTTCCCAATCAAGTAGTCACTTTAGTGAGCGTTTCACCTTATTATAAACGCTCTCCATGGTCTAGAGCCACTTGACTTGGGTAAATGAAGTTCATCATGAACCTTCATGTACATTCCGTATCTAGATCCTCAGAGAGATACGTCGTGACCACATTTATAAGCTGCATGTAACGCCCCGATTTGCACCTCTTCAAACCGAGTACATTACAGTGCCGCGTGCCCTTAGAACCTAAGCTAAGATACTTAACTCAAGTCCTAAGAACCCGCAAGGCAACACGCGGAAGTTAAAAATGCTTTAGAAAATACATTATGAAAACTTGAGCATGGAAGCAGTTGTTTAAGTGAGATGGAAACTATAAAACCATCAGAAATCCTTTGAAGAAAACAAATACAAGTCATTTCAAAACAATTATCGAATGTTCGTCCAGTTCAAGTCCAAAGTCCGAAAAATATACAAAAGTGGTACTTTACAAATAATCACAACCTCGATAAACAAGTTACACGGGAGTAAAGAAAATAATTAAGAGAACCTGTCACGCGGATCTAACTCCGTCGATGACCATTTAAAGTACAAGCTAACTAAGCCACAATTAGCATCATCCAACTGTCCCGTCTTCGTACACAGTACCTGCATCCACAAACTGTTGTAGGGGTGAGCTTTCGTCCTCGCTGCTCAATAAGACTCTACCCCAGCTAGGTGCGAAAATAATTTAAAATATAGGTGCCGGCAAAGTAAGTGAGAAACAATGCGTATAGATAAAAATGTTCGAAACCATAAACTGTAGTTCGTTTATAAAAATATAGTAGGGCCCAAAAGAATGAAACAGACCTGATGACCGATCGCTATGCCAACTACAACCTTACCACGATTAATATCGTTTACACCGGCAAGGTGTAGCGAGAGTGTCCACTTACGCCGTATCACCTAAAAGCAGTGTCACACCTCAACGGATGTCAGACACTCTTCAGTCCATACAGCCCCTCCGGAGGTTTAGGGGATCGAAGCCCAAGGAAGTCGCTATGCTCCTCTCACTCTCAGGTCATCAAACAATAACTCATAGAAAATGCAATAAAAACCAAATTCTTTTTCATGCATCATTAATTTCCTTAAAATATATGCATAAAAGTTACTGAGGCGGGTCTAGAATCCCCTACCTGGAATATTGCAGCTTTGACTCCATTTGCTTTCCTAGGCCAACACCACCACGTTTCATGTTTTGGGTAACTGGAGTCCTAGTCCGACAGAACTAGTGTTAGCACTTCCGACCAATAACTCTTATCGAATGGCAACAATCTGTCCTTTCCCGTTATTACTCAATACCCAAATATGTTTCGAACTCAAGCTTTACAATTAATCCAAACACCCAACTCACCTTTACGACATAAATTTCAAACCCAGCACCTTCATTGTATTTTGACAACCATTACTAGAATGAATCCATTTCCAAGACATAATTCAAGTTTATACTTTTATAACTACACTTGATACCAATATCACAGTGCATACTCTTTTCCACTCTTTCAACTCACTGTTCTTTCCTCATGTTGTTATTTAATACAACGTATATATAATACTTACTCACCTTGTCTAGTTATCAGAGGGAGATTTTCCTCATGTGCACTGGCTATTCCAACCTCCAGCTTTCTTGAAAAAGAAACATAGGCCAACGTCATAATTTACCTCCATACATATTCAAAACCCAAATAATCAAGGACAGAACCATTTACCCACAGTTTTCAAATTTGAGAAGTTGGGGTGTATCTCATCCATTCTGATTAACGCCAACAAAAGCTACTCTGTTCTCTATTTACATAAACAGAGATAGCTTAACTCTGAGATTCTCACCATCTTGATCATTCTGCATTTAAGTTATACTCAAGAATTAATTCTAGCTCAGACACTTCATTTAAGATTGGGAATTGACTGGGTAAGAACCAAACCCATTGCCATGCACAGTAAAACATACGGTGTTCAACCCACCAAATATATCAATTTCCCAAATCTCAACCGAAACCAATATGCAATTATATATTCACGTAGAGCTCAACGAGTAGACCAAATTTCATACCTTGCATGTCATCATCGGTCGCCGGTCGGAAACTCAAGAAAACCGCAGAAACTTCTTGGTTTCGAATTGGCTTCGTCGGAGCTCGTCGGTGGAAACCCAAGCTATAGGCTTGGTCGCGACGTCGAGACGATCCTAGCGCCAGTGGTACGCCGTCGATAAATGGCCGGAAGGAGGAGATATTGTCGGGTCTTCGTCGCGGGACGCGGGTCTAAGAAATGGGTCACCAATTCTCTGAAAATCTGGAGCCTTCTCGACCTATTGATCTGACCTCCAGTAATTTATAAACTCAGATTGAAGGTAAGGATGAAGTGGCGTCAAACCAACGGCCTAGATCGCATCGAAATTAAATCCTTTACTCGAAAAATGAATTTCTCAATTCCCGACTTCCAAATTTCGTAACTAATAGTTTTGACGTCTGAAAAATTTCATGAAAATTACCACAAACTCGTCGTGACGCGTACGTTACACTCGAGTCAACAAATTGAAGATTCACTTCCGTAAAACTTTCCGAAAAAATTCCCCGTGTCTTTATCACTTATCGAAAAAGAAATAATAATAATAAAAAAATTAATCTCGTCTTAATTCCTTAAATTTTTCTCGGGGCTCACACTGCATGTTCAGTTAATCGGAAACTACCAAACTGACAGGGCAGTGGAGTGCAATGACATCGATTACGAGAGAATATGTCTCATTGTAGTCGATTCCAGGGCGTTTTGTGAGAAGCCTTGCGCCATAAGGCGAGATTGCCATCTCTTTTTCTCATCAAGCTTTCTAACGAAGACCTATTAGTCAATAGGTTTTATGTTAGGAGGTGTTGGCATCACTGGCTCGAAAACCTTCCTCTTCGTTAGAGAATCTATCTTAACCTGGATCGTATCTTTCCATTTAGGCTAAATCTCTCTACGTTGACATTCATTCATCAACGGAGCGTGGTTCGATATCATCGGACTCAACAAACTCTGCGCAACGAAATGCGCAACTACATCATCAATTATGATGGAGTTTATATCCCACGTCTCATGTACACTAGTGTAATTTTCATAGAGCTATATATTCTCAGGAATAGGTTCTGACGTTGAGGCGTCCCCCAACGATAACCATAATCCGAAAGATTCTCATGAGACGGATTTTGAGTGTCGATGATCAAAGGCTTGGGTTGTGCCAAAGTATCCTTCGAACGCACGGGACTCCCATGCAATATTGCTGGGGTCATGGCCTATAATGCCAGAGTGTCACTCTCTTTGGCGTTGGCGCCATGCCTACCTCCGTGTAGGGTGGCACTACGTCCTCTCTTAGGAACGTCCATCCTTGTAGACATATTTGCAGCAGATTTGTGTGATCTCGTCACTTTAACAGAGATCGAGATGAGACATAGTGGGGACAAGCCACTACAATTCTTGTCGTTCCTGCTGAACATTCGTGTTCTTATCTCCTCCTAACGACGGGAAGACTGTTTCATTAACGTGACATCCGCAAATCTAGCGGTAAGGAGATCGCCTAGCAAGGGCATTAAGTGGTGGATGATTGTTGGAATCTCAAATCCAACGTAGTTGCCCATTCGTCTGTAAGGACCCATCATAGAGCGCTGTGGTGGCGCAATTGGCATATAAATGACACACTCAAATATGCGTAAGTACGATACTTGTACCCAGTCACTAGCTGTAATGCAGAGGTAGATTGAGTGGCGGTGGGTCGTAGACGAATTAGCATAGCTACTTGCGATATTGCATCACCCCAAGCAGATATAATGAGATTGGTGCACATTATCAATGTCCTGACTACCATAGTAGTTGTTTTCGTGAGACCATTTGGGTGTGTACATGGGAATATAATGTCCAACATCAGTCTCATTGCAATAACCATAGAAAATCTTCGATGTAAACTCTCTAGCATAGTCAAATCCAATTGACTGAATAGGATGATTCGGGGAGTGAGCCCGTTGTCATATGATATGTATTAGGAGTGTAGTATAAGCAGCATTTACAAGTGGACAATGGCACAACATGTGACCAGCGTGTTTGCTTGTCAACCAACATCATGAGATATTTAAACGTCCAAGTTGGTTGAAATAGTCCACAAAATCCCGACGGATCTATGTAAGAACAGAATGAGTATTTTCATATCATTTTCATAGGACCGTCTCAGTCCTAATTTCCCTAAGGAACGGGCTTTGTAAAACGAGTGAGAGACCTTATAATCAATCAATGAGGATTTTGGTGGGGCCTAAGCGTCTGAAACGCTATTTGAAGCAAAGTTGGTGATTGTAACATCACATACACTACACCAAAAAATGAATCAGACGACAGTTTTTCACTGTCGTCTGATAAGGCACGTTGCTGTTGTCTATCTCAATGTCGTCTGATGGGTGAATCAGACAATAGGACATAACTGTCGTCTGAGGAAATTTTGCACAACAGCAACGACTTACATAACTATTGACTGAACACCAGAAAGAACAACAGCAATGAGTATCTTAACTCTTGTGCAAATCAATTTCAGACAACAGCTGCTAGAAGAGAGAAACTTGTGAAGAACAATGAGAAAACATTAGCTTGTAAATAAACTGTTGTCTGAATGAAGGTTGTACATCATCTAACTAGTTGTTTTCTATGGACTGGATTTAAACAAGACAACAGAATACTGAAGAAAGCATTATCTGTTTGTATTTGATACTGCGTGTTTCTGAAAAAAACTGTTGTTTGAGTTTTTATTGGACAATGGTTTCGATGTAGAGTCTTATTGTGCTGTAATGGCTCCAACAACAGTTTATGCTATCCATTTAGTTGTATTAGCTCCCTTGGACAATTGTTTTTACTCAGTTGAGAGTGGTATGAAAGTGACTCTAATATTTTACTAAAAGCAACTTTCATAATAAATTCCAATAGATTCAACAAAGGCAATTTCATAAAGCATTAATCCATTTCATTAGCTTAACAAGCTTTCTAATTTCATAAGGTTTACATAATGATAAATAATAATACAACTTGCTGGGTGTTCCAAGCTTGATCTCCCAATGACTGCACATTGCCTTTCATTTCCACCATCTCAGTTCAAAGCCTTGAGCAGTTTGATACAAAATTTCCCATAAGTGGTTCATCTGCAAACGATAGCAAAGATGTTGCAATTAAAGACTAATGATAAAGGAGAATCCATATACCAGCTGCAAGTATATTTTAGGCAAGTATTTCCAACATTTTTTCAGCAATCAAGGAGAATGCATATACCAAACAACATTATTCAGCTTCAATTCATTACTACTAAAATACATTCACTTTTAATATCTACTTACCATTTCTTGATTTCATTGATTTACTCTGATGCATTGCTTGCATAGCAAAACCAATATTTCCAGTTTCAGCTATCAGTGGACAAAGTCTGTGACAATTGTCCATTGCTTGCACTTCTTCTTCACCTTTACAATTCTCACCATCATGCTCTTCTAATAATCTCTTTGCTCTTCTGGACCGCATATCAAGTGCCATAACTACATCGAAAACCAGTAGATATAAAGTTATGTTCAATTTCAGAAAACAAACAGAGCGGACACAATAAATCAGATAGTCTTTTATATAACCATACTTGAATTTGAAATATTACAAAAATCTGAGTGCACACTGTTCCAGAACTCTGTGAAATCAAATATCATCATCAAAATCTCAACTTCATAAAAAAACAGAGTTCAATTGGAACAACAAACAAAACAAAAGAATGTTGATAATCAAAATTAATCAATATCCAAACATTTACTGCATACTGCATAGCAATTCATTTCCTGCAAATCACTGCATAACTCTACGTCAAACACACAGCTAAATATATATTCTACATGTATATTTAGCTCTCATATGAAATAGTATACACGAGCAAACAAAAATAATAAGCACTCTGTTGCATAAAAAGTAAAACCTCAGTATAAAATCCACAGACATGAATAATTAACCTTTAGAAAGTTAGCATCTATGTTGCTTGCAATTGCTCTGGCTAGCAATGTCTTTTCTGTTCCCGAGGGTCCATAGAGAAGAACACCCTGGAACAATTCAATAAAATAAGAAAGAAGACTTCTTAGCATGATAACATTACTAGGGTAAGCATGATAAAATTATTGAACATGTCACTAATAGTATGAAGTCAGCAATACTATATAAAACATGTCTTGGGTGGTTTGATGCCCACTCCAAGGAAGAGCTCAAGGTTCATTAACAGCAAGAGCATTGTTTTAGGCTTAAGAACAAATCAACACCGGAGCAAGAAAGTTTTCAATATTCTTTAGGCTTACTCCGCTGCTTTCAGGTTTTGAGCACACCATATCTGAAGACAAGAGTGAGCTCTATCTAAACACATTTCAGCCAACCGTGCACAAATGGCTTCCGAACTGGGAAATAACATCCACAACTCCTCCATAACCTCCTATTGTTGTAACCTGAACAGAAGAATGGTGCAGTGGCATGAGACCAGAGAACAAATTTTCATGACTAACAAGTATTCTTGTAATCTTACCACAGTGACCAACATTTTGAAACATGAGCAGGCACAAAGATTGTTTAAGTAAAAGTGCAAGATCAAGCCAAGTTCTTACCCCAGATGTATGTAATGAGACAGAAAAGGCTGACTGGGGAGGAGCACATTGCATTTGTGAAAGAATCGCCTCATTTATCTCAAAACGGCTAAGTAGAGGCTCTGCTCCAACTACTAATATCTGGGAAGGAGAAAAGCAACAATGCCTAGTGAGTAAAATGAAGCCTATACAAATATGGAATTTTCTTTCAGAGAAATATGGAAGAAAGTTACTCTATTTTTGTATAACACTAGATAGTAGCAATAGCAGCAAATTATAATAGAGGGGGGGAACCTTACTTGATTTTCATCAAATACTACATCCTGTACATATGCACAAGTTGAAGTCCTTTAAATGCATTCAGAAGCAGGAAGGTTCCAAACTGATAAACTCCGACCACTACCACAAGCCTATAAAAGAAAATGAGATTAATCAGGTCACAGAATGAATGCCTAATGTTTCCAATGATGTAGTAATTAATCAAATTCTGGTGACTTTATCAATTAGTACATTGCATGATATTGTTACTAATTGGAAACAAAAACAAAAAAAAAATGATATTGTTGCAGCTTATGACACCAATAAAATACTATCAAAGTGACTTAACAGAGAAATATTATAGAACAGATACCAGAATGGACACCACTACAACCTTTAAAAATGCATGCAACAGAATTCAAGAGTTGTATCAGACCATTATGTGACTATCGCTTTCGGTCACGAACTGTAACAGGAAGCAGATACGACCATTAACCCTTGGCATACAAATGCATATACATAAGACAAATCTGACTGAGGTAGGATGTTAACTCACATTAATCAGTCAGATTTATGGGAAAAGACATTAATGGCCACTAAGGTAGGATGTTAACTCACAGAATTCTTGTACACGGGCTCAGATTTCAATTTCTGCACATTATTCCATAAAACCTGGGTACCCCCTGACTTGGATTGAATTAGAAACTGATCTTTGGAGTTCTCATCCTGTGGAATGTCCTGCAGCAATGGCCAAAGAGCATTTTACACATATGGAATGCCAGACACGAACATAGGATCATTCTAGTTGTAGCATTGCAAGGAAGGGCTTGATTTGAGTCATATATATAATAAACCAGAAACAGAGAACAATTTTTTTTTTCTTTTTTCTTTTTTCATTTGAAAATCAAGACCCTTAAATTTAGTAATTAAAGATACAGAAAAATAAAGCAAACTAATCGAAAGGAACAGCAACATTTAACAATTTTTAGAATTAGGATAATTCCTCGCGCATAAATCTGCAAATTTTCAGGGCAAAATTTCACGAGAAGACGGCTAAATATACAGAAAAACAAAGAAAACTAATCGAAGAAAGGAACAGCAACATTTGACGATTTTTAGGATAATTCCTGGTGTATAAACCTGCAAATTTTCACAAGAAGATGGCTAGATACAGAAAAATAAAGCAAACTAATCGAAGAAAGGAACAACAACATTTAACAATTTTTAGGATAATTCCTGGCGTATAAACCTGCATATTTTCAGGGAAAATTTTCACGAGGTGATCGCCCTCCTTGTGGAACTAACCGCCATGCGATTGAAAGATGAAACTGCCTTGGGGAATATTTTGGCATTCAACACATTTGATTAGCATAACTTCCAACAGAGATTAACCGAACAATATTTATAACAACTGAAACATTTCATATACTTATCTAGATATGAACAGCCACATAGCCAATTCATTGAATTCAACGGGCAGTGCAAGATGCTTTGAGAACATAAATTGACAATGCACGCAGCTCTTGGGAATTGAACCTTGGAACTCATGCTCCACTCTGGTTTCAAGGAACACGCGGTGCCATTAAGTTCAAAGCCATCAGCTTGACATTGCAAGGCTTTATTCACATATATTCTAAAAAGGACAAGAAAGATGCTCGTACAGAATACATCGTGAAAGAAACTAAAAGTCAGCCAAAGTACCTTTGGAAAGCCCATGGTAAACAAAACTGTAAGAACAGCCATGCCTCTTGAAACATTCTTCATGGTTTTAGCAGAAGGATTTCCCTCCATCCCTTCTTGCAGATTGCACTAATGAACAAAAGAAAGAAAAAATCAATTCATAAATTTAATTGAATATAGTTTCTGATCATGAACAGTTAATTCTTATCCCCAATCCTATCACCACCACTATTACCAAAACCAATCATCCACGAAATGCAAATTTAAATAAATAAAAAAAGCCACTACATACCTTAAGATCGAGCAGCAAAAAGTAGCACTCTCTGTGAGACAGCTTAAATGTACGAAGCAGAATCTCAATCCCAACTCTAACAAGAAATGGAAGATTGAAAACATAAACAGCTAGGGTTCGAAGAAAAATCGAAGCTCTGAGAGGGGAAGAGAAATAGGCGTACCAATCAGAATCAGAAATGCGCGGACAACGAGCCTCACCGAGCTTGGAGACGGCTTTGCAGAGAATGAGGCTGACGAAAGCATGGTCGAGCTGAGATCGAGTGGGACTGTGGGACGAAGACTGCAGATCTGAGCGGAGGAGAAGTCTTTTCTCTCGGCGGCGAGTTCGGTTCCGAAGAGAAGAGATTGACGCCGTAAACAGTTCTTATAGTCGACTTGCATATATTCAAATCTGGAAAAGACACCGGCTTGGCTTTTGCATGGTTAATCGAAGCCAGGGGTGAGGGTTTGGGTTTTTTTTTCTCTATTTTTGGTGGAGACTGAGAAGCAAAAAAAAAAAAAAAAACACAGAAGAAGAGAAGAATGGAGAGTTGATCTGGACTCTAGAGAGTTAAATTAGAATTTGGCGTCAGTTTCTAGGATAGAGGGAAATTAGAATTTGGCTAAAAATTTGAGTCAATTAACCAGCGCGCCCCAACATATTGAAACCTAAAACTCAGACAACATCAATTTCAATACATTGTCTGAAAGAGAGTAGCACAATAGACAACTAAAAAACTATTGTGTGAATCAGAACAATCAGACAACATCTTTCACCAGGCATTGACTTAAAAGATATCAGACAACAGACACCTAAAATAAAATAAAACAGTTGTGTGACTGAAAATAATCAGACAACAGCAAAAATAAACCATTGTATAAATGAACCTTGGACAACATCACATAATAACTGTTGTCTGAATTGACTCATTCAGACAACATCAAAAAAATCAACCATTGTCTGAAATGCTTTTGCACAAGAGCCAAGAAAAAACTATTGTTGGATTCAAAAACTTAGACGACAGAATATTTCTTGCTGTTGTCTGATTATTTCAGACGACAGTTAAAATGTTTGCTGTCGTCTGATATGTGTTGTCTGATTCCTAAATTGGTGTAGTGATAGGGTGTCATCACAATGATGTATGCTATCTATGACGTCATGGATAAGGACTATGCCAGCCCTAGGCTGGTGGTGGACGGCGGCGGCTCCGGAGGCAGTGACAGCGGTCACACTTAGTCCAGGAATCAACTTTTGATTCATACTTCTTTTCGCTCGAAAGAAAGGATGTCCATGTGAAGTCTTTAGTAAACGGATCATCATATCATGACCAGGATGACCTATCCTGTCGTGACTAAGCCAATATGTGTCTAAATCCAAGAGATCTTCTCTCATGACTTTATTGGATTTAATAGCTCGAATAGTTACATAGGGTCCACTAGAGAGACACATAAACTTCTCTAAGATGCGCATTTGTTCACAATTGTTAGAGGTATTACAAAGGAACTCATTTCGGTTCTCTACATGCGTTTTTGCATGAAATCCATTGGCTATTCATAGGTGCGATTTACCTTAGGAGCGTAGAGAGTTTTTGTGACAGTAATCAAGTTGTCATTTGGCAGGGGGGACTTGGGCTATTCCATGTCCTTGAATTAATACTGATGACCCAGCCATCGTAGTCACAAAGTAATTTGCTCAGAATCAAAATTGAGTCATAATGAAAAGAACTCAAAATTTTATTCATAAGCCAACGGAGTACATCATTGTCTCTTAACCATTAGGAGAATCTAATCCAAATGCTAGCTAATGCAAAACAAAGGTAGTCGTTTGACTTCTTTCGGTAACTCCAAAGTAAATATGACCAGGTGAGTAGAGTGATGTCGGTGGAGCAAAGCTCGCTTAAGTACCACTTATCTCAAAACCTTCCTAGACATTATACTCATTTTGGATGAGCCTATGTGAAGAAAAACTAAACCAATGACATTTACTGCAAAGTATATGGCAATTGCCTATTACTTTTCTTGGAAAAATAGAGATTTAAACAGAATTGGCGATCTATTGATCTCAGCAGATTTGTAGTCTTCAACCATTCACTCTAGATAATCTTCTTGATCTTTTTGTTCCACATAGTGAGCTTCTCTTGCTTCACAATATGCTTTGTAGGTGGTGATAATTTCTTCACAATCTCTACAAATGTGTGCCCAATGACCGGATACTCTACATCGAGAACATACATCTCTTTGCTCAGACTCCATTGATTGAGGCGCTTTGAAAGCGTCATTTAGATGGCTCTTAGTGTTGGTGGCGCCAACAACATCCCTATCTCTTTCCACGTTTACCTCTTCTGTTCCGTGTTCGCCTATTTTGGCGGTTACCTTCCCAAATAGAGCGATTATATGGACCAGAACGTCCAGAAGTATCCCTAAGATTAGGGTTTCGCTCTTGGCACCCTCTCTTAGGGGCACGACTATAATTGGATTCTGGAATATGCTCTGTTTCTATGGATCTCTAATTATAGTTCTTCACAAGAATATTGTCCTGCTTTTCAGCGACATTCATAGCTCCAATAAGCTTATGAAACCTTGTGATCTGTCCTGCAGTAACATCGATTCGATAGTTCTTTGCAACCATTAATGTAGAGACGGGGAAGGTAGAGAGAGTCTTCTCAATCAACATCGCATCTGTGATCTCTTTACCACAGAATTCCATTAAGGATTTAATGAGAAGTGCTTCCGAGTTGTAGTCTAGAACTGACTTGAAATCACAAAAACGGAGGTTATGCCATCTCACTTCTAGGTGAGGAAGCAGAGAGTCACTGAAGTTACCAAATCTTTCTTCGAGTGAGACCCATAGCCTTCTGGGGTATTCTTCATTCATACACTCGTACTTGAGCGAATCATCCATATGACGAGTTATTAGGATGATGGCTTTCGCCTTATTTGCCTTTAAGGCTTCCCTTTTTGCTTTCAAAGCTTGAGCTTGCTCAACAGTTAGCACATCCTGGCTAGGCTCGAGAATCGTATCCAGGATTCCATCGGCCTTAAGATGCTGGCAAATATCACGAAGCCACTTGTGATATCCAGAGCCAGTTGTTTCCAATGTAGAAAAGTCCAATTTGTTCAGGTTACTCATCCTGAAAGAGAACAAGAAAAAGGGTTAGTTTCGGAGCGGAAAAAACTACCACAAAAACATATAAAATTTCTGAGCGTAATTACTCCCAAGAAATTAGGAATTTCTGAGCATAATCGCTTCCAAGAAATTCAATTCCAAGAGGTATTGGATAAGATCGAAACAATGACGTAAGTGGTTGATCATAAATTCTCTACAAACTCTAAGTTTGGAGATCTCAACAAGCACGAACCCCCACAATTCGGCTTAATTAGGTCTCCCCTATGATGAAGAAAGGGGGGTAGAAGAAGGGAGTTTGCAAGTCCCCAAGAAACAGAAGAGAAAATGAATAAAAACTCAAAACGGGAACTTTTCGTAAAAATTACCTCGAAATAGGTGGTCGGAAAGTTGACCGGAGTTTACCAGCGTTGACCGGTGCTGACGTGGTGATGGTGCCAACGTGGCGCTGTTGATGACGTGGCAGAGATGCTTACATGGCAGATCTAATGTCAGTGGGCCTGTGGCAGTGGGCTTTGACTCCTTCTTGGCCGTTGACCTTTGGGCTTTGACTTCCCCTTTTTTTTCTTTTCTTCTTCTGCCGGTCCAAGATGCAGCAATAGTCCGATGGCCGGTTCTTGGGAAAATATTTCCGGTTCCCGGATTTTGGGTCGAGACGCTGCCTGTGGACAAATTTGGTAGCAATTGGAGGTCTATAAGGTGGTGAACCGGTGGAATATTTGCTGCGGATGGTTTGGAGATTCCGGTGGTCGGTTCGGTAGGTTTCCGGCAGGTTCTGGTTGTTTTGTCGCCGGTTCTGGACTCCTTAGGTGGAGGTCTTCAAGGTGTGCGGTGGGGGCCGAAAGGTTTTCAAGGTTTTGTAGTCGGATTTAGGGTTTTGGCTATTTGTTTCAGGGTTAGGACATCGTGCTGATAACGTGTTTAAGGAAAACTGAAATTGGGAGAGAATTGAGTCATACTTTCATTGATAATAGGGGCATCTTTATATAGAGGATTACAAGACATAGAATCAGAGTTGTATAAGGAATAATAATCGTACAATTAATCGGATATCTATGAATATCTCCGAGAATATCTCTAATTCAAAACTCTATTACAACTAGGTCAAGTAACCTAGAGTTTGGGCCAAACACATATTCTGGATTTACTTGAACAAAAATAATAAATTACACCTAGTAGAACTAAAATTACGACTCATGACCACACTTATAGTGGTTATTGTAATTGAGTGGTCAAAGATGTAAATATCATAGTAGGACAACTTTTATCAAATGGATGACATTGATTATCAAATGGAGAACCTCCTTACAATACTGAGTACTTACATATCTTTTGCTCTAATATTAACAGAGAGGGTTCGTAAGCGCACAAGTGGATGGAGGGAAAAAACGTTGAGTGCTGCTGGCAAAGAAGTCATGATCAAGGCTGTGGCTCAGTCCATTCCTACGTATGTTATGAGTTGTTTTGAGCTTCCGAAACATTTGTGTTTGGAGATGCATAGATTAATGGCTAATTTTTGGTGGGGTGATAAATCGAATGCGAAGAAGATCCATTGGTGTGCTTGGGAGAAACTTTGTGTCCCAAAGAATGAAGGTGGCCTAGGGTTTCGGAATATGGAGCTCTTTAACCAAGCGCTTCTGGCAAAGCAAGGTTGGAGAATCTTACAAAATCCTACGTCCCTTGTTGCCTCTTTGTACAAAGCAAAATATTTTCCAGAGTCTGGCTTTTTAGATGCTGAATTGGGGATCGGTGTTTCCTATGCATGGAGAAGTATTATTCATGGTAGAACTCTGTTGAAGAAAGGGCTTCGCTACCAAGTGGGTAATGGCAGTAATATTAGGGCCTGGTCCGATCCATGGGTTCCATTGCCATACAGTTTCAAACCTTTTACTAGACCTCCTGAGGGGCTGGAATCTCTACGGGTGGAGGAGCTCATTGATAGTGACATGCATGAGTGGAATTTTCCATTACTTCAAGAGTTGTTTACAACGTTTGAGACTGAGTTGATTGGATGCATCCCGCTTAGTTTGCGTGACTCGGAGGATAGGCTAAGTTGGCACTATGACAAGAAAGGGTGCTACTCTGTTCGCAATGGGTATCACGTAGCTAGAAGTGCTGTTGGGCGTGATTCTAAAGCCACTAGTTCCTCAGGTTCCGTGAGTACACACTGGAAAGGGATTTGGCATGCTCGCATTCCTCCTAAGGTACGTTCGTTCATGTGGCGAGTTTTGACTGGGATTCTTCCTACAAAAGCTGCACTACTTCACAGAAAGGTTAGTCTCCCTAATATGAAGTGTGTATTTTGCCATAGTGCAATTGAAGATGATATACATCTATTTAGGGAGTGTGACGTCATTGGAGGTTTCTGGTTGATTAGTGGCTTGCATTTGAATGTCAAAGCTATTCCTGGTCATAATTTGGTAGAATGGGTGATTAATATTATGGGTGGATTGCATGGTAGTCAACGTGAGCTTTTTTTCATGCATTTGTGGGTCATTTGGACCAAGCGCAACAACATCTTGTGGAAAGGTACGTACTTCAATGCATGCAATGCAATTAGATGGTCTAATACCTTTTTGTCTGATTACCAGAAGCAACACCCAAGTGGTTTAGCCAAGAGTGCACGACCTAAGTCCAAATGGCAACTCCCCCCTAGTGGGCGTCTAAAGATCAATGTTGATGGCAGTTTCCGGTCTGAGTTGGGGGATGGAGGTATTGGTGTTGTGGTCCGCGACGAATTTGGTACATGCATTGCATCTATGGCTCGCTACTTCCCTCATGTCCTTTCCGCTACTCATATGGAAGCGGAGGCTTGTAGGGCAGGTATCCTATTGGCTATTCGTGAAGGTTGGGATGCTTTCGACCTAGAAAGTGATTGCTCACTTGTGGTGTCGGCGCTGCAACAAAATATGGAAGATCGATCTAACATAGGGCGTATTATCGATGATTGTAAGTCATATTTGACATCTTTTCACTCTTTTCAGATTAGACATGTTTTCCGTGAAGCAAATGGTGTAGCACATCGATTGGCTCACCTTGCTAGTTTAAATTATCTTGATGATATTTGGGTAGATGAGTCTCCTGTGATTATCCGGGATGTACTCTACGAGGATTTATGTACTGAGGCTAGAGGTCAAGGTTTTATGTCCCCCTCTATGCACTCTTCTAATCTTAATATAATAAGTCAGGCGTTGGGATGAGCCTCCCAGCTTGGCTGGGTTCCAAACCCCTTTCAAAAAAAAAAAAATATATTAATTTTACTATATTCACAACACAAATGTTGTCATAATTGTAAAATGGTTGATAATCTTGTAAATGATATAGTTTTTGAAGTAGTTACTACAAATAGAACAAAAGTTACCACTTTTACATCAATTGTTGTGGGTTGTGGTAAAATGTGTAATAATTGTAGTAATCATTTCATTAATGATAAAAACATAAAAATTTACCACTCTGACAACAAATTTGTTGTCACACTTGCTAAATTGTCCACAAACTAGTACATTAGTTTAGGTGGAGTAATTACTACAAATAGAACAAAACTGACCCTTTTTACATCAATTGCCATGGATTGTGGTTAAATGCATACTCATTGAAGTAATCATTTCATTAATGATTAAAACATAAAGATTTACCATTATGACAACAAATTTGTTGTCACACTTGTTAAATTGTCCATAAACTAGTAGATAGGTTGTAGGTGCAGTAATTACTACAATTAGAACAAAAATTATCGTTTTTACATCAATTGTTGTAGTTTGTGGTAAATTGCGTCAACTGAAAGTAATTACAACTTCGTCGATGGAAATTACATAATATATTACTTAAATTACATAAGGGAGAACTTCATTACACCAATGAGAACATACGTGCTTTTAGTCAAAATATAATGGTTTACCTATATGATAACACATTGTGGTAACATTTGTAAATTAGTTCAAAGAACGGTAATAACAAGTTGTACATGAAGTAGTTACTACATCTAAAACAAAGATTATCTATTTTTACATTAATTGTTGTGGTTGTCGTAAAATGCATGTAAAAAGAATTATATTTGGTTAAGAAAAATACTAATGCTATAATTAATTAGTAATAAAGACTATTTAATTAATACTAATTCCGTGAGCCTAGATTAGAAGTTTTTTGTTTTTAATAAGAAAAAAAAAACATAATTGTCAATAGTATAATTGTTAATTGATTTTTTTTAAACCAAATACTTTCATTAAAACTTAACGAGTACACTCATTTAAAATGGCATCCCTTATAAACTCGGGAGCAATTATGAGCCATGTTTGGCTATCACTATTACACAAAGTATGGCTAGCTATTCTATGTGCCACCATGTTAGCATCTCTAGGAACAAAGCTGATCATGGCTCATAATTGTTAATTGATAATCAAATATTAATTGGCTAATGATAAAATTAATTAGTAATAAATACTATTTAACTAATAGTGATTGGCTAAGGACTAAAAAGGTTGCCAAAATTTTAAATATTTTAAACCATTGGATATATTACTAATAAATAGTCCAAAATATTTAACAAGTATGGCAAACACCCGAATACTTAAAAAATTCCTTTTCTTAAGCTTTCTTTCCTTATCTTCCATGTAATTGTAAGAAACTGAAAATCTTGGGCCTAGGAAGTCTTTGGGTTTCGGGTTCCCCTTGAGTCCTTGACAAAGTCAACAAAAAAAAAAGGGAAAATTTCGCAAACAGTACACCAAGTAAAGGCCACTAATAATTCTTCTACATAAAGTTCCAAACCAAATATTTCGGTACACGAAATCTGAAACTCGACCCACTATCAGTACACGACGTCAATTTTTGACACCAAAATGTCCATTATGCCCTCAGTTTTTTTTTTTAATAAATTTTTTATTTTTTATTTTTTTCTATTATTTTTTTTCCTTCTTTTTTTCTGTTATTTTTTTTTCCTTCGTTTTTTCTGTTATTTTTTTTCTGTTATTTTTTTTCCTTCGTTTTTATCTCTTTCTTCTTCCTTCTTCCGGGCTCACTCCCTCGCTTCCAACGCCGCCTTCCTCACCTCCACGCTCACTCCCTCGCTTCCAACGCCGCCCTTGCCCTCCAATTGGTGAGATTTATGGTTCTACAGCTTATATTTGTAACTCAACCAATATTTAGTCATGTGAAAAGAAAGAAAGAGATAAAAACGAAGGAAGAAAAAAAAATAACATAAAAAATGAAGGAAAAAAATAATAGAAAAAAATAACATAAAAAATGAAGGAAAAAAAATAATAGAAAAAAAAAACAGAAAAAAAGAAGGAAAAAAATAATAGAAAAAAAAAACATAAAAAATGAAGGAAAAAAAAAACAGAAAAAACGAAGAAAAAAAATAATAGAAAAAAAAAAACAGAAAAAACGAAGGAAAAAAAAATAACAGAAAAAAAAAATTTATTAAAAAAAAAGAATAACTGAGGGCATAATGGACATTTTGGTGTCAAAAATTGACGTCGTGTACTGATAGTGGGTTGAGTTTCAGATTTCGTGTACCGAAATGTTTGGTTTGGAACTTTATGTATAAGAATTATTAATAGTCTTTACTTGGTGTACTGTTTGCGAAATTTTCTCAAAAAAACAAACTGAAAATGGAGGAGAAAGAAAGGTTGTTGTGTTTTTGGTTGGTCCATTCCGTAACAAACTGGTTTGGTGAGACTGACCAAGTCACTCTACTCAATACATCCATGTGCCAATTTCGCGCATAAGCATGCAGCAGCCTCTGAGTTAGTGTTTGCTGACAGAAACCCAATCCTTCACGGCTTCACTCCTTTTGAGTCTCATATCTAATTCTTATTGGAAATGAATATCAAGATCCAATAATTAACTCCTTCATGGGTTGCCCTATTGCCATATGTTGCTCTGATGATTTGATTAACAACCACCCTTCAAACTTTGACATGCAAGTTGGTTGGTGCTGGATAGGTCGCCATGACCCAATTGTCTTTGTCACTGTTATTTTCTAAAGAAAGGTCTCTTTCGGTTGAGAAAGAACCAATATTTGTGATATTATTCTGGAGGCACTCCACCAGTGATGGGTTTAAGTTTCTTTACGGGCTCCAGACAAAAAGTCACTGTATTTCATCATGAAGATTATATTATTTCTCTCTGGAGAAACGTAGACTATCAAATTACTAATTAATTATCAAACTTTTGCATATTAATGTAATCTGTAGTATTGGAATCTTACCTGTGGTGGCTTGCAGCCCAGCATACGTTGCTTCTGGTTCTGGATCGGTTATCTTTGAATTAGGGATTGGAAAAACACCTTAAACTCTTTCTTTTGAAGAAATTGAAGTAAGAACGATTGTTTTTATTGTTTATCTCTCAATCCATAAATAGTTAAGTCTAAATCCGTAAATAGATAAGTGGATGCAAATTATTTACTATCGCAACCTTAAATGGAATTGAAATTCTGCTAGGGAAATGATCTGCATATACACACAAAATCTTATAGTCCATTTACACCCATGTATTCTCATTTGTTTACTAAGGAATATCTAGTGATTTTTTGTTTCGATGACATGGAATGATGGAATATCTAGTGATTGATTGCTTACAATCAAACAAAATCATTATGTGTCCGAAGAAATGAATACATCTTTTATCTTCTCTCATTCATATTGACTTTAAAGGAATCAGTACTTTGATTATTGGTAGGGATTATCACTTCATTATTAAGGTAGGGATTAGTACTTATAACTCATTCTAGATAGATTGACTTAAACCATTTTTACAATCATCTACATTCCTAAATATAATTAAGATAAAGTTGTATCAACCCTAAGAAAAGAAACAGAAAGGAAAATGAAAGAGACCGAAAGGAAGAACATGATGAGCTTGTTCATGCCAGTAAGAATTGATAGTTTGGGACGCCAAACATACGACTGAAACGAATCGACATTGACGGAGTTGGCCCGTCCTCAGATTTGTGGTATTAAGGTGTAATCACGAATAACAATTGCTGGCAAATATATAGCTTAATCAAATTTACTTATAAATATGTGATAGAACCAACATGCGCAATTTTATTGCATGAATCTGAATCCAATTTTCATTTTCTTATTCAAAATAAGAATCATCATCTCTACGAAAGGCAATTATATAACCTTATGAGGCCCTATGTTCCCAAATGAGTGTCCTACTTGAACAATTAGTGTTTGGCATTCAACCAGAAACTAAAAGAAATCCACAAGCTAGTGGACGAAATTAAATTATCACTGCCTACATCTATTTTTGGGTGCTTTGAATCTTTGATGATCCACTATGATAGTGTGTCTTTTTTATATAAACATAATTGATTTCTTCCACAATGAAAGATGAATGAGGTTACTTGCAAGATTGGAATGCTTAAAATTAAGGATTCTAGTTGACATGTCCCACGCCACAGATACCTTTCTTGTCGACTTATATATCCTCCAATCAAAGAATTATCTAAGAGAAAGGAAACGAACAACACCCAAGATTCCAATCCCTCCCAATCAATGCTTCCAAGACAGATTGCTTTCTCCCTAGTTACAGCAAGAAATTATTGCTTGCTTCATTATTTTAAGTAATGTTCTTTTCCATTGTTTAATAACATTGATTCTAAAATACTGAAAAAACAAAATTGTTACGTTTATCAATGTATCTCTGATACTTCATGTTAACAAGAGTTTAATACTAGAAAAACAGTCAAAACTTAAAACATATATGCACAAAAATAATTTCTTGATGGAACGATGGGGCAACAAAGAGTTTAATATCTGATGGTGTTGATACCATCCATCGAAAAGTCTACACATTATGACATTAATATCTCTGGATTTGCTGTAATTAAGCTATTAGCTTACATGTCATTTTCCTCATCTCTATTTCAGTATTTCTTGTTTGGATACAAGACTAGTCATGTACACTTCATTTTCACACATGGGAATTCAGCATCATTTAACCTCAAAGCCACCACAAATTAGTCAAATATGTAAGGTGAGCTAACATAATCCTGAAAATGCATCATTGGCAGAAGCTTACATAATAAAACTACCAACATAATCTTTGGCTGGCTGTTGCTTAGAGGAAGGCTCAAAATAAGGGATAGGCTTTCCAGGTTTGGAATTATTAATGATAATTATTGTCCTCTTTGTAATAGAGATAATGAGACTGCTGACCATTTATTTGGTTATTGCGATTTTACTAAGGAAGTTTGAAGGATGGCAAACATTAACACCTTTGTGGACTGGGAGGATGGGTATCTCAAAGTTTTTGAGGAACTATTCTTACTACAACCTTACAGCGTTGACCTGTTTGCAAAAATTATTACTTTGTGCTGGCAGGTTTGGAAGACTAGAAATAATGTGATTTTCAGAGCAGCTACTGCTAATCCTATGTCAATTGTTATGACAGTTGAAGCAATAATGAAAAGGTTTGCTGATTTTAATACTAGTACTAGCGGAGCAAAAACTTCAAACATTTCAACCACAATTAAGTGGTCTGCTCCTCCTAGTTCTTTTGTTAAAATCAACTTTGATGGTTCAGTTAGTAGAGATTCAGCTGCTAGTGGTTTTGTTATTAGAGACCATGATGGAAGACCAATTATCGCTGCCATGCACCAAGTATATTGGCAACTCTACTACCCCTGTCGCAGAAGCTACTGCTCTCAGGGATAGCCTGGTTGCGGCCAAAGACAAAGGTTTCACAAGAGTTGAAGTTGAAGGAGACTCAAAGCTGGTTATCGATGCAGTTAATGGAGGGGTGACCCCACCTTGGAGGCTGCTCAAATTAATTGAAGACATTAGAACTATTGCAACTTCCTTTTCTCAAATTTCCTTTAAACATATCTATAGGGAAGCAAACTTTGTAGCTGATGCCATTGCAAATTTAGGACATGGGGCTGCTTTTCCTATGTCTTGGAATGATAGGGTTCCTAGTGAGGCTTCTAGTGCCCTATTGTTTGACGTTGTAAACATTGGTTGCCCAAGAGGCTTCCTTATTTAAGTATTTTATTTTCATCAAAAAAAAAAAAAAAAACAGAATGCTATTCAGAAGTCCAAGAACATCAGCGTAGAATGAATCCATTGGTTTTGCAACTGCTTTTCAACACCAACCTTATTTCTTTCATGCGGAAGGAAGAAGATAAATATTTTGTGCACATTTTTTTGGCCAATCTTATGTGCATATTCACCGACCAAATTTTACATTGTAGTGTCATGTTTTCATAATTTCTCTTAAAATTTCTTTTCTTGATTGTAAATATCTATAATTTTAGAATTTCGTCCAATTAAGATTGGTTTTGCTCCTCTAACAAAAAATTTTGAACACGTAGCTTGTGGGATAAGCTTTGCGTGATCTCAATCACATTTATTCATTTAAATTAAATTTTTCATCTATTTTGCTAATGTAAGTATGTAACACACGTCGCACACACGTATGCATTGGCGGTCTTAGATGACATATACTTCCTAATAGGTGTGGTGACAAAATTTGTACTTAAAATCTAAAGAAAGATTAACAAATATAGTTATTTAAGGAATAAATTGCATGTAAAGAAATTAAAACAAATCGTGAGAAAGACAATGTATGAAAAAACAAAACAAAAATCTCTATAATCGTTGTGGCTAACACCATCCCGTGCAATAATAAACATTAGTCTAAACGTCATGGACAAGCTGGATGGTAACCAAAGATGTGCTTTTTTCATGGCACTCTGGGTCATTTGGTCTGAAAGGAATAATGTGTTGTGGAATGGAAGTTTTTTTTGTGCCCCTATTGCAGCCCAATGGGCAAGTAAATTTCTTGAAGATTATCAGCAAGTTCATGTGCATCAAAATGCAAAAGCAAGGAGGGAAAAGTCAAAATGGAGGAACCCTCCTAGTGGGAGGCTGAAGGTGAATGTCGATGGAAGTTACAGGGCTGAGTATGGTGATGGTGGAGTGGGAGTCGTGATAAGGGATGAAAATGGTATGTGCCTGGCGGCTTTGGCTCGTTATTTTCCACATGCTTCATCTGCTATACACATGGAAGCTGAAGCATGTCGGGCTGGACTTCTATTGGCGATCCATCAGGACATGCCTGCTATTGACTTGGAGAGCGATTGCTCTCTTGTGATTACTGCTCTACAACACAACGTGGAAGATAGATCTGAGATTGGGCGTATTATAGATGATTGTAAGTCATATTTGACATCTTTTCACCCTTTTCAGGTTAGGCACATCTTCCGTGAAGCAAATGGTGTAGCCAATAGGCTAGCGCACCTTGCTAGTTGTAACTTTTTTTCTGATGTATGGTTAGATGAGACTCCTGTTATTATTCGGGATGTTCTCTATGAGGACTCTTGTACTGAGGCTCGAGGTCAAGGCTTTATGTCCCCCTCGGCGCGGTTAGTTCATTCTAATATAATTAGTCAGGCAGAGGGATGAGCCCCCCAGCTTGGCTGGTTTTCAAAAAAAAAAAATAAACATTAGTCTAAAAAAGGCCCAGAATTGGTGCCCCATGCAAGCATTACTAAACTTTTGAAATCCATACAGAATTGGTTATTACATTGGAATAATCAATAAGCTAATTACTCCAAAGTCCAAAGCATAGATACTATACTTTGCTTCAAGCCTTCAAAGCACCCAAAATTATAAAGAATACTCTTTTACAAAAAATCCATGGCTGAATTAATTTGCAACAAATCAAAACCAAAATCCAATGCTTAATAAATTATAATAAACTCATCTCCTCGACTCCTCCTCCTCCTCAATAAGATGAGGAAGAAGTAGTGTGTAAGCCAACAAACAACTTCCGTACCCAAAGACCCACTCTCTCCCTCTGCTTCTCTCAGCCACAACAAACCACCCTATCAATGGCGTAGACAAACACCCAAATCAAAAGCAACGCTTGCGTGCTTGAAACCATTGGAATGAGGTTTTAAAAAAAAAAAAAAACCCATATCGAAAACTCTATTTCCTCCTCAAGATTTTAGACACTGATATAGTATTCGAGTGGAACAGAGAGAGAAACAGAGGAAAACAGAGTAGGGTGAAACAGAGAGAGAAGGGTTGTGTGTGTGTGTGTGGTAATGAAAATTGGGCATTGTGTGATTTGTCAATCTGGGAAAAGCGGGAGAGTTTCTGTTCGAGGGTTTGTTCGACTGTATCCATGAAATCACGTCGGTCCTGGCTTTTTCTGCGCACAGGATGAGTGATTCAGCTTACAGAGTCGAAACGACGTCGCGCCTCGCGCAATGGAGGATCGACAACTTGGCTTCCTGCACCTATAGGAAATCTGATCCTTTCAAGATTGGCAAGTGGAATTGGTGAGTCAAAATCTAAACCAGTCTTCCTGTTTCAGACCCTGTTTTTGGGAAAGCTACCCTGTTTCTGCTTTTCACTTGCTCTGTTCAAATTGATGATCTTGGAGCTTATCAAGAATAGTGTTAATCTAGGATAACCCAGTAAAGTTTGTATCATTTATCTTAGTGTGTGATTAAATTTCTAACCTTATTGATTGGTAAGTGGAATTGGTGTCTCACAATCCTGCAATGAATCCTTTCTGAAATTTGTCCTGTTCAACTTAATGATTTTTATGTTATGAGGGTGAGATTAAATTTCAAACCTTCTGGAATATGGGAAATTTGTCATGTTTCTGCTTTTCATCAAGATACTTGCTTTGTTTAAAGTGATGATCCTGAAGCTTCAGAGCCCTGCAAGATTAGTGTTAATCTAGGCAAACCCGTAAAATTTTGAATCATTTCTATTCCTCTATTCATATATTGGAGTGTGGATAAATTTCTAACCTTCTGATTATCTGGAAAATTTATTCTGTTTTAGCTTTTCTTCAAGATTTTGTTCCAATTCATGATCTTGAAGCTTGAAAGTCATGTGAGATCGGTACTAATCTAGGATTACCATAAATCCATTAGCATTGACTCGCTTAAATTCACTATGGAAATTGAATTTCTAATCCCCTGATTATTATCTGAGAAATGTGTTGTCTTTCTGCTTTATATATTTTCTGGATGTAAGTGAACTCTAATCTTGTTTTTGTTTTTATTTCGTTTCCTGGGTGAATTGAAGGCACTTATCTGTAGAGAAGAACAAAGTATTGTTTGTGAAATTGTTTCCAGAGGTATCAAATTTAACTAGAGAAAACCCGCCCATTGCATCTTTCGTCATTCGAGTGGTCTGTTCTGTGGGTGATCGCAAAGCCTTAACTCATCCAGGTAAACCTTCAAATTTGCGATGCTTTTCTAATTAGGACCATAAAATTTTGATTTAAAGGACTCGTTTATGTTTTCAAGGTTTGCCAAGTTGTTCTTTAGTACAGTTATTTGATTACTTTTGTTACATTCATGCAGAAATTACAGATAAACAGCTCAAAACCAATGAGGATTTTGTTTGGGCAATCGAAGTTCCCTTAACGGGAAAATTCATCATAGATGTTGAATTCCTTGATTTGAAAACTTTCCCTCGAGACGTAAGCATTCTATTCTTGCTATCATGAAGACTAGTAACTAGAAATCTAGCTGTTTACTATCATCTCTTCAATGAAGCTAACGGATTCACATTGTTCTGACAATTTGGTACTATATGTATAGGGTGGAGAACCTTCTTCCATCTGGGCTGAAGGATTGACACAAAAACGATCGCATGCAAAAGCTCTCGCATCACTCAGTCGAATGTTAAAAGAAGGCATCCACACAGACATTATAATAAATGCATCCGATGGAAGCATTGGTGCTCATCGTGCAGTTCTTGCTGCAAGGTCACCTGTTTTCCAGAGCATGTTTTCACATGACCTCAAAGAAAAAGAACGCTCCACCATAGACATATGTGACATGTCAATTGATGCTTGTCAAGCTTTTCTAAATTATATGTATGGGAACATCGGGCAAGAAGAATTTCTGACTCACAGACTGGCACTTCTTCGTGCTGCTGATAAGTATGACATCTCCGACCTCAAAGATGCATGCCATGAGAGCTTATTGGAGGATATTGACGCAAAGAATGTGCTTGATAGGCTCCAAAATGCATCTCTATATGAACTGCCGAGATTGAAAACAAGCTGCATGCGGTATCTTGTGAAGTTTGGTAAGATATTTGACATCCGCGATGATTTCAATGCATTCTTACTATGCGCAGATAGGGAATTGATAGCGGAAATCTTCCATGAAGTTCTTAATGCCTGGAAAGGTTTCTGAAGCCTACAACAACATGATTCTGTATCTTATTACGTCCATGAAAATATGGGTTGTTAGTAAACGAGTGTGCAGGATTTGCTGTCCTGATGATTCTTTAGTCCAGATACTGAATTTGTTTGCATCTCGAAGTACATATATATATATTGATTCTCATGACATAGATGTTACCACCCTTTTACTAGAAACAGATATTCTTCAATGCAAAGCAAGAAGTTTGAATGATTTCATCTTTTGCTACAAACAGATATTCTTCAATCGGATAGAAATCGTTCTCTCTTTTTCATTTTTTTCCTGATTAGTGAGTACATGAGTCCTTGTAAAACAGGAAACCAAAACAATGATTTCATCAATTCTATAATGGAGTGCAAAACTTGCATTTCAATAACCAATTCTTAAGAGCAAGAGCCGCAAACTATCTCACCTAGGAGAAGTAGGGCCTCTCCTTTCTTCTATGTACTTTTCATATCTGGTGGAGCTGTATTTTGGAAGACAACGAACAAACATGGGCTTTGCATCAGCCCAAATCATTCAGAGATCATTGCAGGATTTTCAATAACCAATTCTTAAGAGCAAGAGCAGCCCAAAAGTTTAGAGTTTTTATTATCAATGGTGTCTAAACTTTTTGACACGGGATATAATGATACCCGGTTTTCAAAAGTGATCAAAATAATACCTAAATTTTTAAAAACAAATCAACTTGATACCTCGGCTTATTTTTCATCATTTTTCTATAGGTGCGTTTGGATGAGAAAATTATGAAATCCATAGGAATTTATAAATGATGGAATCTTTAACTCTATCAATCTAAAATTCAATGGTAATTTCTATTGTTTGGTTGTATCTATTTAGGATTTCAAATGTGTAATAAATTAAGAAAGTTTAAAACAAATAAAAAAATAAAATAGAAAAAAACTTTGATTTGGAAATGAAAATTGAATACTGCAAAGGAATTTGTAAATGACACCTATTTTGGTGGAAATTGAAGTGAGAAATTTAAACAATGAATTCCTTCGTTTTTTTTTTCAAAGAAATTTAAAATTTCTAATCTGATAATGCCAAACGAGGGAATTGACTTTTAGGAATTATGAAATCCTCACTTTCAATTAAATTCCATTATTTTTTCCCTCATCCAAACACCTCAAATGATCACGTGTGGTGCATTTGAGGTGTTTTGTGGGGTTATAATAGTATTTTCACACAAAAATTATTTTTTAGTAATTTTTATAATTTACTTTGTTGGTAAATCTTCTTCTTCTTCTTCTATCGTCTACCTCTCTCTCTCTCTTTTTCTTTGTTTCATAAGAAGGTGGAAACATCCCAACCTTAATTGTTAATTGAAATTGAATGAAATATTTTAATTCTATAGAAGAAGTTTTATTTGCGTTATAGATGGTTGATAGCCTCTTTGACCACAAATCACTTCAATTTCTGAGTTTTATTTTGCATCTGTGCATCTCTATATTCAGTTTCAGATTCTGCAGTAGTTTTCGAATTTGAATTACAATTTTGTGGTGCCATCGGCGCCGCAGCGGAGGAAAAGGCCAGTGGCGGGGCTATTGTATTTTCATGCAGTCCCTTTTTTTTTTTTTTTTGAAATAAAGGTTCATTGCATTAGATGACCAACCAAAAAGTCAGAGTCTAACATACACTTAAAAGACAGAAAAATGGCGGGGTAACGACCAAGCTCTTCTCTAAATAATGTAAACTCATTGCAAGTTAATTTGAGCCCGCTTTGTAAAGCGAACCCATAAACAAAGAACAACTCTGTGTCTTCTAGGGCAAAATCATTGACTACCATCCCCATTAGCCAGGCGCGCAATTGCGGTACCAACAAAGAATCACTTCCTAGCAAACAAATAGGAGCAAATCCTTATCCATAAGCCGCTTGAAGAAGAGCACCAATTTTATTCCAGATAATTACCAACTTCCATAGCAGTCTAGATCCGAAAACAATTGGTCCTGGACTATATACCTGCTTAAATGCCCAAGAATGTCCACCTCTTAGGCCAGGCCGACTCCCATCATTAAGTGATCAATGAGGGTGGCAAGACACCCTCCCTACTGGCCCACAACATAGAGCCCAGCAACCAAAGTTTAAGCCCAGGCCCAAAAGCCCAAGCCCAAGCCCAAACTCTAGCAAAGAGGACAGCAGCCCTAACCGCTAGTGGCCAAGCTGCCTCTACCGCCGTCCATCCCTCCGGTGGCCGACCGCAATCAACGCCAAGCTTTACCATGGTGAACTCAAGCCACAAGCCACAAGCCAAACAGCATCTCCAAGCATCTGCAAACGAGTCAATCACCTTCGTTGGCTCTAACCTAAGATCGAAGGCGATCAAACTTGGCCGGATCCCCACTACCAGATCCCACTCACGCTAATACAATCACCACAACCCGACATCCCTTATCAACCCAGGAACGCCGCTGATCTATCTCGATCCGACAGCACAACACCGACCGCCAAGATCTACCCCACCTACACACAAGCCGGAACGTTCCGACCCTCTTGTCACCACCGCTCAGACACAGAGATCTGCATTGCGCGACTGTGTTGAGCGACCCATTATGAGGGTTGGTCAATGAAGTGCCGCAGCCACGCTCTGCTAAAAAACCCTAGGGCTCTGCTGTTTCATATTCTGTTTTTCCTTTTCATGTAATCCCATTGCTTAATGACCATTGATCCAACTGCTTTTTCATAAACAAGAAAAATGCTTTGGTTATAGATGCAATATTGTCATTTTCAACTAAAAATTGAGGAAAATATCGTATATACCCTTAGTTTTAAAGGAGATGTGAGGAAAAAATGGACGGAGATATGAAGTTGATCAATTTCTATAAATCTAGGTACCTCTTTGGTCATTTTTAAAAGTTGGGTATCATTCTGTGCGGTGCAAGAAAATTTTGACCCTAGTGATGATAAAAACCCTTTCATTTGGCCTCTTCACTTTCGATCTTCACTAGAGTATAGACTGGCAGCTTTAAATAGACTAAAATGTGAAGGAACAATGAAACGGCGATTGGATTTGGCTTTCTACTTTTGGCGAGTAAAGATGGATGAAAAAAAACGCGTTAATGTTCTTAGTTCATCAATTGGAGTATGACCAGCTCCCACCCTAAGGAATGGACTCCTTGATTGGTTTGCAGGTTCACAACAATGTGTTATGTTAGATCTTGTTTGGGGCGGAGACATGGAGTTCTTCTAAATCACTTCTTGGCTAAATAAGGCATCAAGTTATTGACGTAGAAAACCATATATACCAAAATTCAAGTGTTATGTTTGATCTTGTTTTGGGGGGAGACATAGAGTTCTTATAAATCTCTTCTTGGCTAAATAAGGCATCAAGTAATTGACGTAGAAAACCGTATATACCAAAATTCACGTATTATTGCTGCATTCTAATCATCTAATATTCCAAGTTTATGTTGTTCATGCATGAGTGCTCAACTGCTGTAAAAGTACTAGATCGATAGCCCATTTTGAATGAAATTAACCGAATTTTATATGAAAAACAGGAAGCTAGAACAAGTCTTTGCTCACTTGCACTATGATAACAAATTCTTCCGAGTATAGCCAGAAACCATGGATGTAAGTTTTATCCAGGAAAGAAGAAAAATTAACCACCAATTATACAGCTAGCTTCAAAGCGGTTGCACAGAGTCCAGTTACATAGTGTGCAAACAGAAATCAAAATATAAGACTCCTAAAGCATGAAGGAACGTCCCGGCCTCCTCCTTCTTCTGGAAGTCCCATTGCATTTGATCATGAGTTTATATGCAGTTCTCATAGAACAATATTGCATGAATTAGGAATACTTGAACAGGTTAACCCATCAATTATGATGATACATGAACCAAGACACTATATATTTTGATTAATACCAAACATGAAAGCACTATATAGATAAAAATACATATAGATAGGATTCATCTAGTATAAACCGACCCGCTGCTAACTTGTGCTTCACATATTTTGTTCTCGTCCAAAACCCTAGTCGGCGGCAGGTTTTCCAACTGACAGATCACCCTCGTCCGGTGGCGGCCCTGGCATAGGCCCGCCTACGCCTCTCGGTCTGCTGCCGGACGGGGATTGATGCTAACATTCCGGGGGATCTAGAGGGGTGTTGCTCGGAGTTCCTGCAGGGTGGTTTTTGGTTTCAAATTTCGAGTGGACATCTCCGGGATGCAAGGCCATGCGGTGCAGGATCGATGGTCCTCGTTTGATGCTCCTGAGTTGTCGACGATGCAGGGGGACAAGGATCGGAGGGCGCTAGATCGGTGCAGGTTCGGGGCGATGCGGGTTGTGGCGGCTGGTTCGTGGGTTTTGGTTGTGACGTTTTGGTGCGTGGCAGCAAGGATCCTGGTGGAGCAGTCGTGGCGGCGACGTGGGTCGGCGGAACTGCAACTGCAGTGTTGGTTCAGCGTCTGCTGGAGGTGGAGACTGGGTCTGGGCCAAGCCAGACCTAATGGGCTTGGGCGGGCCTTTTCTTGATGTTGCTCTGGACTGGCTATGTTTGGGTTAGGTTTTTGCCCTAGGCCCAATCCCTATGTTTTTAGTTTTGTCTAATTACAATAAATTCCTTGTATTAGGAACACTCTATGTCTTTCTAGCGTCTCTGGAGTAGTACCGAAGGAGGATATCCGCTATTTCTTCGCTTTTGAGTGTATAATGAGTAGGACTATATGTATGTACCACTTGTGGGTACTACCACTAGCTTCTTGTCTGTCTCTGAATGAACAGCGGAAGGGTATGTAACGACCTATTCTGACATCAGATGAATATATTGGCGCCCGGCTTGGGTGAATTCAAAAAAAAAAAAACAAAAAAAAAATATAGATAAAAATACTGAACGAAGAGTAGAATTAAATAAGAAAAGTGCACCAGATTCAATACCCTTCGAAGATAAAATTAGTAGATTCACCATATATCTGTCAATCTTTTTAATGAAATTAGGACATATATGCGTAGATGATGATTTGATGAAACGAGTTAACGAGGAAGTAGAGGACAGAGAGACCGTTTATTTGTTATTATCTTTCAGTTTATTCTTACAAAATTGTGGACACATACCTCCTAAAGAAGTCCTTCAACAATTGCACTCCTACAGTCCTACAAAATGGGTTGGATGCAATGCACATTAATATTTTCGACAATCAATGCGACGGATTTTGGATAGATGTATCTTAAAAACGTATTTTCGTGAGTTGGTTTACAATTTTGATGATTTTTTTTAACTCGAGGCATCCCCTCTTTCGCCCGAAAAAGATTGATTCAATTATCAAAAATTTGGAGCTTGAAGTGCAATTAGATCCATTTTTTAAGGAGGAATATTATCAATTAGAATAATTTATGCCCTAGTTCGGCATGCTTAAGTTTCAATACAAGTAAAGACTGTATTATTTGGCAAGTCGAATAATTAGAGGATCGCAGATGATTAGCTGTCAGGTTCCTAATACAATGCTAGTACTACTCATAATACAATCCTAATTAGTTCCTAAATCCTATGTGATCTCTGTTGTTATTACCGAAATATTAGCCAAATAACATAACTGAAAAATTCTCTAAAACACAATGAATGCAAATTAGCTAGTCAAAACTAAATTGGCAGGTTGGTTAAGGATAGGCATAACATGATTATTGGATGAAAAGATGGGATTTCTTTCTCAAAATCGTAGTGATTTTAGCATTTAAGTACAAATCTAGTCTCTATCCATTAGGTTTGGATGTAAGTATTTTCCTTAGGTATAAAAAAGATGTTACAATGAACTGGAAATGATTTGTTGCTTAAATTACTCAAGCCTGATTAAATGGATTTACTATCAGAATGGGAATATACTTACTCCCCTACACGTTACTAATTTGGGTTCCAAAATCAGGGTTTAAAAACAGGGGAAAGCAGAGTCCTCTGTCACAACTCTAACATTCCAAGAAAATCAATGGGGCATTGTTCACGTCTCCCTCTTTTTCTTCTATCTCTTATTCTCCTCTCTCTGGTTCAGACGCCGGCCGATGCAGCCAAACAGGCATGCCTTAACAGAATTATGAATTTGAGATTGGTTTTCGATATAGTTTTCGAAACTGCAATGTTTATGAGTTTTACTAATGCCCTTTTGATCATTGTCTGTTTCAGTCTTACATTGTGTACTTGGGAACACATTCCCATGGCCTGAACCCTACGTCTGTCGAACTCGAAGCAGCAACGAATTCTCAGTACAATCTGCTTGGAACTGTTTTGGGAAGGTATGGATTTTCATGAAGTTATTTACAAGGCTATGTAGTTTTTGTCATGTCTAATTCTGTGTTTCGATTTCTTCGAGTAGCAATGAGAGGGCCCAAGAAGCATTGTTTTACTCCTATACTAGAGCGATCAATGGATTTGCTGCAGTTTTAGAAGTAGAAGAGGCTTCACAGATTGAAAGTAGGAATTTAATCTCTTTGTATTTTCATGAACTTAAGTTTTTTTGTTTCTTTTACAGTTTGCCCTGTTTCCTCTGTTCTGGTTCTCTGACTAGGTTTTCTCTGCTTTTCAAATTTCAGAGGATCCAAATGTTGTGTCTGTTTTTCCAAACAGAAAATTAAAACTGCATACAACTCGTTCATGGGAGTTCATGGGACTAGAAGACCAAAATGGAGTACCTCGTCACGGATCGATTTGGAAGAAAGCAAAGTTTGGTGAAAATACAATCATTGGAAACCTTGACACTGGTAAGTTCAGTCAGTTAATTGCTTCATTCTTGATCTTAAAATTTGCACACCAAAAAATAAAGTTGAAAGAAATTTTATCAGTTACATGCTATTTGCTTATTTGATAACTGTACTCTTAAATTCTGCATGTTGTTTTGAAATTTGATGTTTGCACACATTTTTTTTCACACACAATATCTTCTGATTAATTCAAATAATTTGAAAATTCTGCTCCGTTTTCAGTGATTAGTTATGATTGCTTTGACTTGGACAAGACTAGATAAGCGTTGTTTTTTATCAGAGATATGATAATGAACCCAACATGGCCTTTAGGGAACTGCTTGGAATTTCTGATTCATGATTATGTCTTGTCTCTCTAATTGCCTATACTAATTTGTCTGACACACTGTTTTTTCTGTAATATTTTTTCTTGTAGGTGTCTGGCCAGAATCACCGAGCTTTAGCGATGAAGGGTTTGGACCAATCCCATCCAAGTGGCGTGGATCTTGTCAGCTTGACACCAAAGACAAAGTTCGTTGCAACAGGTCAGTTAGTCTCTTTTCCATCTCTTGATGTTTTCATCCAAACCCTGATTAATGTGAAAAGAATGTTAATGTTTCAAGTTTCTTCATTTGGTTAATATCATTGGCATTTATCACTTTATTCAGGAAGCTGATCGGAGCAAGGTACTTTAACAAAGGCTACTTGGAGTCTGCCAGGCTCAATAATGCCACCATTCCACCAGAAGTTCTGGCGTCGCCGCGTGACCAGGAAGGCCATGGCTCACACACCCTTTCAACAGCTGGTGGCATTTATGTGCCGGGAGCTAATGTTTTTGGTCATGGCAATGGCACTGCTAAAGGTGGATCCCCAAAAGCTCGTGTGGCTGCTTACAAAGTATGTTGGCCAAGCTTTGGCAGTACAGAAGGAGGGTGTACGAATGCAGACATCATGGCCGCCTTTGATGCTGCAATCAGTGACGGTGTTGATGTTCTTTCGCTGTCCATTGGTGGTGATTCTGTAGAGTTTTTTGAGGATGGGATCGCAATAGGGTCATTCCATGCGGCTAAGCATGGAATCGTTGTTGTTTGCTCAGCTGGCAATTCAGGGCCTGCCCAAGGGACAGTGACTAATGTGGCACCCTGGATATTAACAGTTGGAGCTAGCACCATTGATCGCGAGTTCACTAGTTATTTATCCTTTGGAAAGGGGAAGCATCTAAAGGTATTCCTATTTGAACCCCTTGTTTCTGTTTCCCATTACGAGTAATGCTAGAGAGACCACATTAATAAATCGACACCCCAGTGTGACACTTCTACTTTTCATGATAGGGAAAAAGTCTTTCTTCCAGAAGTTTGCCATCTAGGAAGTTTTATCCTGTGATAAGTGGAGCCAATGCTAATGCAGCTACTGCGCTTCCTGAAGATTCGTGAGTACTACCATTTTGCTAATGATTTAGTTCTGCGTAATCTACAGTATTGTAAATCTCTTCTTGAATTTCTGCAGCTTGCTATGTTTGAATGGAACCCTTGATCCAAAGAAGGTTAAGGGGAAAATCTTGGTCTGCGTACGCGGGCAGAATGGGAGAACTGAAAAAGCCCATATAGCTGGTCTTGCCGGCGCTGTTGGAATGGTTTTGGTTAACGATGAGGAAAGTGGAGATGATCTTATGGCTGATCCTTATCTGCTCCCCGCTACACATCTGACTTACACTGATGGAAAACGTGTCTTTGAGTACCTGAATTCTACCAAGTAAACTTTTAGACCTTTCACTTTGCTTTTGTACAATTGTACCTGTAGAGTTCTTGGCTTATATGATTTGAATACATCAGGAACCCTTTTGGTCACATTACTCCTGTTAAGACGGTAGAAGGAACAAAGCCAGCTCCATTTATGGCTTCATTCTCATCTCGTGGACCGAGTACCATTGAGCCATCAATCCTTAAGGTACTCTTTGAAATTCTTTTTAAATTTATTTCTTTTTAGGTAATTAACCAACTCGCTCTGGTTTGCATATCAGCCTGATATCATAGCACCAGGAGTGGATATAATTGCTGCTTATACTGGAGCACCTCTCTCAACTGATTCGGACCTTGATAAGCGTCGCCCACTTTACGTTACAGAATCTGGAACATCTATGTCATGCCCTCATGTATCTGGAATCGTCGGTCTTCTGAAAACACTTCACCCGTCATGGAGCCCCGCTGCGATTAAGTCTGCAATCTTGACCACAGGTACAAGAAACCTAATCATCTCATATTGTATGACCTGATTCGTTACACTTGCACTAATATTTTTTCATTGTTGTCCTTCTTTTGCAGCGAAAAGACGCGACAACAAACGGGAGTCAATTCTTGATTCAACGAAGGTCTCAGCTACACCACTTGACTATGGTGCAGGCCATGTTAATCCAAATCGCGCAGCAAACCCGGGGCTTGTCTATGACTTGACTACCGATGATTACTTGAATTTCTTATGTGCTCGTGGATACAATGCATCACTTCTCAAAATATTTTCCGACAAGCCACACAAATGTTCCAACACCTCTAGCATTATTGCTGATTTAAACTATCCTACAATTGCTGTTCCTGATCTCCAAGACAAACCAATTACCATTTCTAGGAAAGTGAAGAATGTGGGTACTCCAGGCACATATGTAGCATATGTTCGTGCACCAGCTGGAGTTTCTGTTTCGGTTCAGCCTAGCAGGTTGAAATTCAAGTCCATTGGTGAAGAGAAGGAGTTCAAGGTTACGCTTAAGGCAGATGGTAAGGTTCAAAATAAAGACTATGTGTTTGGGGAGTTGAAATGGTCGGATGGCAAGCACACTGTGAGGAGTCCTATTGCTGTGATGCGTCACTAGAAACGACAAACTTCGTCGATTAATTATTTACTATTATTATTTCTGGCTAGATAGCCATTAAAATTTGCAGATAGAGATTAGTCAGTTATTTTGTATATGTCTGTTTTTGTCCTATTCAACATAAATAAAAACTAAATAAAAATTTGATGATAGTTTTTCATGATTGGTTACTTGCAATTTATTATGAGTTACATTGATTTTTATTTCTAAATCACTACTTGCCTCCCCAAAAAAAACAAAATTTGAGACAAAGACTTGTAAACTAGTGCTGATAATTGCATCTTCTCCTTTATTTAAATTAAGAGTACTGATTCTAATCGCTAGTATATGGCTATCTGAGAATAGGACTTGATAACAAGAAAGAATAAAAGTGGTCTACCATTTTCTTGTATGGGAATCTACTTTTTTTTTTTCTAGTTATTAGTGCCATACATTTTATAAGATTATAACTCAACATTATGTCATACAAAGAAATGACATTTAACCAGCTTTGTGGTCAACCTTCTAGTTTTTAGCACAGAGGTTATTCAAAGCTTCACAGCAATGGTGCTTTCATCTCTACCTCCATTACTATTATTATCAGCTCTTTTGTTCTCTATGTTGCAGACACCTACCTTTTCCATTAAAAAGGTAAAGCATGCTTCTGTTTTGATTCATTTAGTTGAATGTGGTTCATGACCTTCTATGGATTTTCAGTTCTTATAGTTTCTGTTTCTTCATGGTACTTCAGCCATATATAGTGTACTTAGGAGCACATTCTCACGGTCCAAACCCATCATCTGTTGATCTCGATTTTGTCAGAAATTTTCACTACAATTTTCTGGGGTCATTCTTGAGAAGGTACTGTAGGCAAAGTTAAACTGTTGTGATTTTCATTCAACCTTATGTTAATTCGTTTTGAATTTCATTGACAGCAATAAAAGTGCCAAAGATGTGATGTTCTACTCCTATACTAGACACATTAATGGTTTTGCTGCAATTCTTGAAGAGGAAGAAGCTGCTCAGATTGCTAGTAAGTAGTCCTGAAAAATATACACATACATATATTTCTCTTTTCTCCTTAATCTTATTAGGTTTCTGAAAAATTTTTGAGGATGCAGAGGATCCAAATGTGATATCAATCTTCCTAAACAAGGGAAGAAAGCTGCAAACTACCCGGTCATGGAATTTTCTTGGATTAGAGAGAAATGGACTGATTCCTTCAGACTCCATTTGGAGGAAAGCAAGGTTTGGCGAAGATACAATAATTGCAAACATAGATACTGGTAAGTTCTCCATATTTCCTTTTGAGTTTAATAGCACCAATTACTTGTAAATTACTGTAGCATTATTCGAGGAATTTGATTTACTTGAATGAAACCCCGAAGTTGATAGCTTATGTTGTTTTTCGGAGACTTGACCAAGTTACCGTCCGGTTACACCTTGTGATGGAAGCATAATAATGCGTCAGTAGCAGTTCGAGTGAAAAGTTGAAATAAATATAATATATGACACTCTTATTTGTGGTATCATGATATCACCAATGCCAAGCCTCAACCTAAACTGACTTAGTTTTAATTCTAAGTCATACTGTACATATGAAAGATCCAAAAAATAAAAATAAAAATAAAATAAAACAAACTTCACGTGTTAAGTTATTGGTCTTATCAATTTGAATTAGTGATCTCGATGCTAATTAGAATATGTACTCTATAAATACAAATTAACAATCTAACAACATAACATATAAATTTTCTGAATAGATAACATTACACATTCAGCTTATAGACCGCATTATATTAAAGATATTTAACTAATATTATAGCCTGAGTATCGGTGTTTGACACTTTAAAGGTGTGTTAGGTGTTTGGCCAGAATCCAAAAGCTTTAGTGATGAAGGGTTGGGACCTGTCCCTTCCAAGTGGCGTGGAACTTGTCAACATGATACAAAGCAAGTTCATTGCAACAGGTCCACTCTTTTCCATCCACTAACTCCCACTTTTCATTTTAGAAAAAAGCAATTCATATAGGATTTAATTTTTGAATGCAGAAAGCTGATTGGAACTAGGTACTTTAATAATGGTCTTGCCATGTATGCCGGCCCTCTCAACTCGTCGTATTCCACTGTTCGCGACTACGATGGTCATGGATCACATACCCTATCCACGGCTGCGGGTGGATTTGTTCCAGGAGTTAGTGTTTTTGGCAATGGCAATGGAACCACCAAGGGTGGCTCTCCTCAAGCCCGTGTTGCTGCATATAAGGTATGCTGGCCACCATTTGAAGGTGTTGGGTGCTTCGAGGCAGACATCTTAGCTGCCTTTGATGCTGCAATAAGTGACGGTGTCGATGTAATCTCTGTGTCTCTTGGTGGAGGAACCGAGGAGTTTTTCAACAATGCAATTTCAATAGGGTCCTTCCATGCAGTTAAAAATGGCATTGTTGTGGTTAGTGCAGCTGGAAACTCTGGACCAAATCCAGGGACAGTATTAAACTTGTCGCCATGGTTAGTAACAGTTGGTGCTAGCACCATTGATCGAGAGTTCACAAGCTATGTTGTCCTCGGAAACAAAAAGCAATTGAAGGTAACACATTGCATATTTATCTGTACAATTTTCTTTACTAGACATGATGATGAGTTGCACCAACTTGTTTGCGTTTCCACTATGTCAGGGAGCAAGCCTTTCAGCTAAAGGCTTACCATTTGAAATGTTTTACCCGTTGATCAGTGCTGCAGATGCGAGAGATGCTGATGCATCCACTGGAGAAGCGTAAGCTCAATGCTACAGTTTAGTAATTTTACAAAGTTATATGATATTGACAATGTCTAATTTACTTTATCTTAACTCACAGTGAAATTTGCAATGTTGGAGCCCTCGATCCTAGGAAAGTAAAAGGAAAGATTTTGGTGTGCGTTCGAGAATACAACGATAATGAAAGAACCGAGAAGAGCCTGCAGGCTGATATTGCAGGTGCTGTAGGAATGATCTTGGTTAATGATAAGCAAAGTGGAAACGATGTTGTAGCCGATCCTCATGTGCTCCTTGTTTCACATCTCAATTACACCGACGGCAAACATGTCTTTGATTACATTAAATCTACCAAGTCTTTAATCTCTCACCCTATGATCTCTGTTTGAACTTTGTTTTTGTTAAATTTGATGTCTTAGTAACTCACATATAGTACAACTCTATTTTTACAACAGAACTCCTGTGGCTTACCTTACTCCAGTAAAGACTGAATTGGGAACAAAGCCAGCTCCGCATGTAGCTCCATTTTCATCAAGGGGGCCTAATCTTCTGGAGCAGGCAATCTTTAAGGTCAATCATATTATATTCTCGTTTCTGATTCAGAACAAATGGATTTCTTGCTCTAATATTTATCATACAGAATATAGTACATGAAAAGTCTCATTTCATATTTCAGCCTGATATCATTGCACCAGGGGTGAGTATAATTGCTGCTTATACTGAAGCAACAGGGCCAACTTATCAATTATCTGATACTCGCCGGGTTTCTTTTAATGTTCAAACTGGCACTTCAATGGCGTGCCCTCATGTATCCGGAATTGCAGGGCTTCTGAGGAAACTCCATCCAGATTGGAGCCCAGCAGCTATTAAATCTGCAATCATGACAACTGGTGCGTAACCTTTTCGCTTAGTCATTTTCGTTTAACCATTTTTTTCTTAGAGCAAGCACTTACATATCTTTTCGTAGCAATGTAGCATTACACAAAGTTTTCTTATATATGCAGCTACAACACAAGATGACAGCAATGAACCGATGCTTGACTCGTCTTATTTGAAGGCAACACCATTTGCTTATGGTGCAGGACACATTCAACCAAACAACGCAATGGACCCAGGGCTAATTTATAACCTAACAACACTTGATTACTTGAATTTCTTATGTGCTCGAGGATACAATGAAACAATGATCAAATCATTCTCCAATCCACCTTTCAAATGTCCCAAGTCTTTCAGTCTAGGAGACTTCAACTACCCAGCAATTGCAATTCCTAATCTCGGTGCAGAGTTAGTGACCGTTACTAGAAGAAAAGTTACAAATGTCGGATCACCTGGCACGTACAAAGTGTGCGTCAAGGCACCACCAGAAGTAATGGTTTTGGTTAAACCTAGAAGCTTGAAATTTGAGAGTATTGGTGAAGTGAAAAAGTTCAAAGTTATATTCAAAGCTAAGGTTAAGGGTAAGCCTCGAGGGTATGCATTTGGAGAGTTGATGTGGTCAGATGGCAATCACCATGTAAAGAGTCCTCTTGCAATGAAGCACTACTAGAAACAAATTTTGGCTGTCTTTGAATGCAACCCTGCATTTACTGTCAGTTCATTATTATTGGTGTATGCCTTAGGAGGGATGAAAACATCAAGGAGAAAAAAAAAATTAAATTTCCTGTTTTATGATTCCTGTATCACAAGAATGACACAATTTCTACACTCATTTGATGATGACACCCATTCAATCAGATGCAGCTAGCATCAGTGTTGAGATCTACGTTCACAGGTACTATTCAATGGGGATCGTTGGATAATTGTCATGTGGTACAATTGTTCCAAACAGCTCTTTCTCCTCGGTGTCATGCTTGTTAGATTGGGTTTCCAGCAGGTCATTTGATATGGAAACTCGAAAGACAGCTACACGTACATAATGTACGTTCAAAATCATATAATGATCTCCACCTGTTGTACTAGTAGACAGATGCAGCATGCAGAAAAACCATGCTTTCGTACGTACACCATCCATTCACCCAAGAAAGGCTTGTGTAATGGACAAAGTATGTTCCCAAGCTCATGTAGCACCTGATAGATGATAGTCATGATACACAAGGAAATCTCGAGCTACAAGGAAATTTTTTATGACTTGTAAATTAGAAATGAAAACCAAAGAACAAATGATATATCTCTCAACTAATATGTATTACAGGGTATGGATTTATATGAAATATCAACCTATATATATCAATAGGTACGTAGAGGAAAATTTGTATAAGCACATAATAGTTGAAGGGGAATTATCAGGACCATGTATGTAGGGAATATATAGAATATAAGAAGATGACAAAACAAGTTAAACAACATTCGATTTCAAGGACTCTCACAAAATTCAAGCATATATATTATTAGGACGTACTATATGAGAAGATTATAGTTTTCTTTTTGTCATCTTGCTAGTCTATGCTTTCTGTTACAGTTAGTTAATTATGTTTGTTAATTAGCTACTTAGACTAATGCATGTTAGGTTGCTTTATGGCCTACAGCTCATCTACACGTGGCACTCATCTAGCGTCACTTTCCCTTGTATAAATAGATAGCTTCTCTGCTCTAGGGTTGTAACGAAGACTATCTTATTTTGCCTCTCTGCAATATATTTTCTATTTTCCATAATTTCCTTCTTATCTACAATACTATCATATATGACTTGAAAGGAAAAAAAGAAGAAGCAAAAGCAAGCAGCACATAAACAGTAAAATTTTGTTCGTAAAACTACTGCTAGCTAGCTGTAATACCTCGAAAAATCCAAATTAAATTCCATGGATTTTTAGAAATGATTTCACGATAGTAGGAGCGAGTACGAAGCTTGGAGAAGTTGTGGAATTAGTTCGAACGATTTTATTTTCGAAAACGAACGTTTTTAGGGGGTCAACAAAGTTGACTTTTTATACGTTCAAAATTTGGGAAAACTTCCTTCATGAAAGTTGTAGAGCTCGTCGATACGAGTTCGTGGACATGTGGAACGCATTATTCGGAGTTCGTATGATTAAGTTATGAATTTTTGAAAATTGGGAATTTTCTATAAATAGGGAATTTTCTGATTTTATTTTTCATTAAGGACGAAACTTTTCTGTTTTTGCGGAATAGTCCCCCGGATTCTCTCTCTCTCGATCGAAAACCTTCAGAACCCTCGGGTTCCGACCGACCCGACCCGGCCAAACGGTGGTCCTCCAGCCTCCTCTGGCCCCGGACCCGGCCTTCCTTGAGTTCGCCGTCGCACGCACAGCCTCCCTCTGGTGTCTCCTTGCCCCGCCGCTGTCTCTATCCCTGGATCGAAGCCCCCCAGAGCCAAGCTTTTGACCCGATCGGATCTTGGCCGTGCCGGTGTTGCACGGGCCGATCCTCCCCATTTTTGTGATCTCCTCCTTCCCCTGATCATCCTCATATCCTCCTTGCTTGACGATTTGGAGTGTGGAGTGAAAGATCACGAGTTGAAGATTTCGACGTCCCTGATTCAATCTGGAATCTGATCAGACGCACCAGATTAATCCAACTTCAACGCTTGATCTAGGACGATCTAGGCCGAACCAGGCTTAGCTCCAGGTATGAAAGTTGATCACCCTTTCATTTTGAAGAAGTTTGTAGTTGACGACTTTTGCATCAGAGGTGGTTGACCTTCGTTGACCGCCGCGTTGACCACCGTCTGTCCTCCGCTTGTGGCGGCGGGTCGGACCTTATTTTGAGTTTATATTATCTGGACGATGATCTACGCATCCATACGAGCGTTTTGATATATTACAAGGTTATTTTAGAAAATGTGGATAAATAATGGATTTACGTTTTGACGTTACTATTTAACGTTTTTACGTTTTATCTTCGGTTTACGATCTGCGAAGATCTGACCATCGGTTTTACTTCAAATTATAACATGTTGATCGTATGACTGTCCCGATGACTTTGTGTGGTCATGGGCGAAGATCCGACCGTTGGATCTTCGTATAAATGCAAAACAGTGATTAGGGAGGCGATTCGTGAGAATCCGTCCGTCGGATTTTCGTATAAATTTGTGAAGATGTTAGTAAGGACGATTCAGGAAGATCCGACCGTTGGATCTTCGTGATGATTTTTGGAGGGTGATCCTAAAGGCGATCCGTGAGGATCCGACCGTTGGATCATCATTTAATTTCGATCCGACCGTTGGATTGTCGTTTGAGTATGTTTTTGAGTTGTTGGCTAAGTTAAGGTCATGTTTGACTAGGTGATTGACGGTCTTCCTTGGGTGAGCGGTTTCGGTGTGTATTGTGTTGAATTGAAGACGCAGCGGGAATATCGAGGTGAGTAAATCGCACATGGTTCATTCACGAACCGAAATTCGGTGATTTTATTTAATTGAGAAATTGTGGAAATTGTTTTATGAAAATAAATATTTGTTTTAAATTATATGGACTTGATCGACTACGGTCCATAGGTAAGTAAAATGTATTTAACTATAAAAAAATGAATTTCTAGATTTTATTGCATGTGAACTATAGTTGGTATTAGTGGTCACTCTTGTGTGGGTGACTACATATATATATATTTACGTGGAATATATATTGGATGGTGTGATTTACTGAGTTATATTTTGAGCATTACCCTTTGGAATATGTGATTTATCTTAGATGTTGTGTTGTCTATGATAATGGGTAATTGAATAAAGTGCGATAGTTGAGTCGTTGAGATGAATTAAATGAGGAGTCGAGTGAATTGAGAAAAGCAGTCATTCGTAAGGTGAACCTTGGCCCAGGTGACACTTTACGATACAGTTAGAGCTCTAGTCTGTCTGCCATCATACTGCTTGGGGGATAAACGAGTTATCATATGCCCTTGGGTATGACATCACATACTGAATGGGATGATTAATATAATTAATCATAAGCCTGTAAGTATGATATACTGAATGGGGTGATTAATATAATTAATCATAAGCCTGTAAGTATAATATACTGCATGGGATGATTTATATAAATAAATCATAAGCCTGTGAGTATATATTGAGTAAGAAGTTGTTTATTTTTGAGTAGTCATGATGAGATGTGAGTTGATTGATGCTTGAAGTGACGTTGTACACTTCAATTCTTATGCAAAACAAAATTAAAATGTGCTTGAGTTGATTGTGTTACTTTAAATCGTGCAATCCTTTCGTTTACTCATACGAGCTTTGCAAAAAGCTTACCGGGTTTGTATTGTTGCAATCCCGGTACACTATTCAAACGGTGTAGCGGGTAATCCTGCAGGTCAGGAGAATCAGGGCGGTGATCGAGCGGGTTAGAGTATTTGTTATAGTTTTACAGCATTTGTAATAGTGAGGTGAGTTAAGCTCATTGAGCCTTAGAATTTGATTTGGTGAGAGTGTGTTGTAATAATTAACTTGAGGATTTGATTTATTGTAATATTGAGAGGTGTGAAGTGTGGTTGTTTGTGAGAAAAAAATTCAGGACGTTAATTGTAATTGTTATTATTCATGTTTCGGATTTGAATTGATTATTCAAAATTCGGGGCGTGACACTAGCATTAGCTAGGATCAGTGACTAACGTGGTACAATGTTTCCACACAACACTTTCTGCCTGGTATCATGCTTATTCAAATGATGGCGCATGACAAAAGCTGTGGAGATGTTTAAATCTTCATAAAATTCGGCAGCCTCAATATGTGCCGAGAGAATAGGAGTACCAGCAAGGTCCTTCGAGATGGAAACTTGAAACACCGCTATAAGTGTATAATCATCAGAATCATAATTATCAAATGTTCCCATTATCCCACATCACCGTTAAATTCACCCAAGTAACACTTGGACAAATAGGTATTTAGATTTTAGAAAAGGACAGAATATGCCTTGAAGCTCATGTAGCACCCGATACAGCTTGGGGTTTCCATTCGAATCCAACTGATAAGCGACAAGCTGCGATCTTCTGTAGGCAGGTATGCCAATTAAAAACCCCTCAAATTCTACAACAGCCGCAAAACTCTTACTCAGGATGAGGTGGTGCAGTCGTCTTCCGTGCTGTCTCTTCTTTTCAAGTCATCTTTTCTTCTGTAATACGCCCATTTCTGTTGGCGAGTGTCAAAAATATATGACTCATCATGCGAATGCCTTACACCAAGCTTGTGGCCCCAAACAAAGTGTTCTCTCCCACTATAGTTAGTGTATGATTGTTCTAATTTATTGAAGAAGGGAGGATTAGGGAGATGTTTCCAGGTTCGGCTAAGAGGATCATAAACCTTAAAGAGGGGAGGCTGCTGATGATTATCCTCAACTTCATGAGCATATTTGGCAAGAACATAAATTTTGTTCTCAATGGTGCAGACGATGACATTCTCTCCGTACATGAACAATCTGGGATCAACTAGACTTGGAATGGCGGCATGCTCCAAGCGGCGGATGCATGGACCATCTGGGTCAGCCGGATCAAAAAAATAACCCTCAATCTTGTTTTGAGAATTCACCATATACAAATTGGGACCCAAAGTTATACAAGTTTGGACACAAGTTCCGAAACAGGATTCATCAAAAGATCCAAAATCATGCATAAGCTCAAATAGAGAGCTCCTCTTTCTGCAGAATTCATCTATATTAAGACGCCATATCTCAGACTTACTCCCCCAATTACTAACAATCATGTACAAATACCAATCCTTCTTCTGCCGAGGCATTGTCATCGTCTTCAAAATATCTAGGACACGAGAACACAAAGGTTTAGTAATGTTTAGACCAGGGCACGGTCGACGCTGTCAATTATAGAGATCTATGGTATAATTGCTAGTTTTTCTTCTCCAAACTGGAGGATATATATAGCAGTACAAATTTCCTATAGCTAAGTCATGCAATATGGCTGCATTAACTACATAGGATTTGCTAGAGCAGAAGTCAAGATTTGCTCTGCTACTTCTGTTCTTCGATCATGTTGACATTAGCTCACGTAACAGATGCACGTATGAAAACCAGTCATTCTTTAGCATCGTCTTCCACATTTTGCTCGTTATTCAAGCTTCTTTGACCTGCGTAGACCCACCCAAAAAAACAATTAAAAATTAAGTAGATGACAAGAAATGAAACGAAAATGAAGTTAAAGAGGATATGTGCAAGCAAATAATAGAGATTAATTTAACCTCAGAAACTATGTTGAAGCTATACTGGCAGCAGAAAGAAGAGTCTACAGGTTTTATATTTTGCTTTTGCTGTTGGTGAGGCGCCTAGCTCCTATGTTTATTTCTAGGTTTATAGAAAAAAATTGGATATATCATACATATGTGGGTTAAAAGAAAGAAAAAGAATTAAACTTTTTTTTTTCGAGAATGATATCAAACAAAAAGTTTAATGTTAATATTTTGTTCTCATTCAGCGGCGATCTCATTTAACTTCCGCTCAAATTGAGATTTAATATTTAATTTTAAATCAAACTTTCCAACAGATACCTAAACTAAGAAGAAGGAAAAAAAAAAAAAAAAAAGTGAACCCTAGACCCTGCTGCCGGCCTTCTCTTGTCTCTGCACCGCTACTCCAACAAAGTATTCACTCATTGTTTTTCAGTCCTTATCAATGTTTTAAAACGTTGAGGCGTTGCTCGAGGCGTTTTTGGAAGAGCCTCAATAAGGCGTAAGCCTTGACGTGTAAAGCGTTAGCCTTACGGTATAAACGATCTATACTTATGTAGTTATAATTCTTATATATAGAACATTAAGAGTAGACAAAAAATATTATTAATTGTCATTCATTCATAATAAGTAGAGTACTAGAACCATATAATTAACTATAAAATGAAATTAAAGATTTGAAGTTGAAATTTCAAATGATGTCGTTTTGAGTTTTGAAAAAAAAAAAAAAAGTTACACTTTTTACGCCTCATCGCCTTGGCATCAATACTAACTCATTTTAAGGTGAGTTTTACGCCTTTTGAGCCTTAAGGCGCGCCTGAGGCGCGTTTTTAATACATTGGTCCTTATATTTTACTTGATTTCTCTCTGTCAAGTGTGCTATTGTTGAAGGGAGAGAAATGTTGAAGACGATGCTGAAGACAAAGTGTTTTTTGACTTTTTTCACATGCCAAGAAGATGAGGGATCGCAAGCCATGCCGTCAAAATATTGGTAAACATTAATGTTCTTCGAATCAGCCCAAGTTTGAAGAAAGAGTAACTTTGAAGGTGCAGCCACCGCCGGAGAAGAAGAAGAAGAAGAAGAAGGATTTGTTTCTGTACTTGGATATAGGCCAGCAACTATGGCGTTTGAACATTAGAGAACTCTGCGGAAGATGGAGCCAGTCAAAGAAGCCTCAGCTTGAAGTTGTGCATGTTTTCGATTCCAATGCAGTGAATATTTCTAGTCCTTTCCGGCTTAAAGATATTTATTCCTTCTATCCCGGTGTTAAATTGTTCACCCTTGGGAACAAACTCCGTGTTCTTGACAGTCAAGCTGGCTCTTTTAAGGAATTTGATCCCCTTCACAAATCTTGGAGACTTCTCCCTTATCCTCCAAGTTACAAAGAAATTAATGACGAGAATGAACACCTGAATGAGGGGTTTAGGTCGTTCAGGGATGATGTAAAATTTAAGGAATTTTTAATTGGTGCAGAATTTCAGGGATTTTTAATTGGCGTGCGTGTATAAGGAGGAGGGCAGATATCAGATTGTTGCCAATTATGAGATGGAATCAGACTGGAACCGCCGGGAGCCTGATCAGGTGCTACATGAGATTCAGGGCCCTATTCCAAGGAACTGCCAATTTTTCTTGGGTAAATGTGATGGCGGTCTTATGTGGTTGGTATGTTCAATGTTACGCATTCTGCTTAATACATGTGTTACGATGTTTCGGGTTTCTGTTTCATATGATATTGCTGGCAATCCAGTCATCTCTGCCAATGTTGAGGCCAGTTCGGAAATAATAGATGCCGATAGTGAGGATAAATCAGTAGTTTCCTTTGCTTCTGCCTTGTGCCATCATTTGAAAACCATGCCACAGGAAAGGGATTGGTTTTTGTACTTGAGTATAGGCAAACGACTATGCCGTGTAAATATTACAGAATTCTGCGAAAGGAGCTCTCCCAAACCTAAGTTTGAAGTTGCGCATAGTTTTCCTGAAGAAGGTCATCCAAGTCCAATTCCAAGGAGAATGACACGTATAACTCTCGGTTCCAAATCGTATATGGTTGGGGGCGAAAGAGTGGATCGAAGCCTGCATTGTGATGCCAATGGCAGATGTTTTCCTATGCCGAACTTAGATATTTATTCCTTTAATCCCACTCTCCCAAACCGTCCATTGATCACCATGAGCAACGGTGTCATTCCCATGTTGATTGATCCAAAAGCTAAGACCATTCCTATCGTGACCACTATTGAGGAGAAAATTTATGTTCTTACCAAAAGACCATATTCAGAAGAACTTGATGATGATCAGCCTCCCAAATTTAAGGTTTTTGATATCCCCTCCACCAATCTTGGAAACATCTTCCTGATCCCCCTTGTTATAATACATCATATATTACATGACACAGAACTTTTTGTGTATAACCACTTTGCTTGGGGGCACAAGCTTATTATTAGTACCAAGTTGGGTTCGTACATTTTTGATACTCATCAAGAGAAATGGGAGGATACCCCCCATGAATTCCTGAATGAGGGGTTTAAGGCTGTTGTAGAAGTTCGGGGATTTTTAATTGGAATGCCTCATAATGGCAAAGAGCTTGTTGCTTATCAGTTGGATTCAAATGGTATCTTCAAGCCATATAAGACATGAACTGCAGGGAATATTCGGTACTTCTTCAATTGTTTTTGACTATTTCCTAGGTAAATGTGATGATGAACGTATTTGGTTGGTGTATTCTGGCATGGATGGTCCAAATTATTGGAATACATGGGTAGTAGTGTTGCGAGTTTTCACCTCAATCGACAATGTTGGCAATTCAGTCCTCTCAGTAGACATCGAGGCTGCAGAGTGTTTGCATTCCAACTGGTGTTGTTTACCGATCAGTTCAGCTTTCTCATTGTGTCATCTTTTGTAGAATCGTGATATTGAGGGAAAAACTTGGTAGTCATGACTCATGACAGCTTAACACCACACCATCATCTTTGACGCCGATGCAAAAATGACGGGCTTAATTCTTGTGATGATCGATTTTGTGGAACAAATTCTTATGTTTTTTTCTTCATATTTGCTATTTTTTCTTTACCCCATATGTTGTATGATGTTCTATTAGTCAAGAGCTTATTTTCTTACCCGATGGTTTCAGATCAAATTACTCCTCCCATACAGGGTTAGTGTGGCTCTAGTGCCAGAACAAAGTTAATAGCTTCCTCGGAACGAGATAGGGTTCAAGAAAAGTGACAAGATCGACAATTTCAATTTTGGGTAGCAGTCATCTTCAGAACTCGGATGATGGTATGCTAGCAATTTTTGCTGTCATTATAGATTTTTCAAAATTGCTAGTAGTTTGACATACAAAATTTTCCACGAGGCAACCGATCTCTATATGGTGAGTTGTGCCAACTTGATTTCAAAAACACTGGACATCTAAATTTAGCAACATGGAAACTAAAACTCAAGAAATCACTTGAAAGGCAGTCGTCTTGGAACTGCAAATGGTTTACTCATGGAAATTGCATCGTTAATCCTCATGTAAGTTGCAACATTGCTTTATGGGTATCAACCAACTAAATGAATGGGTAACCTTAAATACCCAAAGTATGATCTTGCATCATTCCACTGATTTGTGAATTTTAAATGTCTATAAATTAACTCAGCCCCCAAAGAGAAACCCTGCGGCTTGTTCTTCATTGCCATCAAAAAATTTAAGAGCTTGTATTACTGCATCTCTCCCAAACCCTAGCTCAACTAGCTTTGCAATTTTAGCTTCGAAATCAGGTCCCTGCAACCACAACATTATCAAAAAATGACTATTGACCACAAACTTCTTGCTGATTCATCAACGAAGTGCACAAATAGCATGATTTGTACCAATAATGGAATTAAAAGTAAAAGCTGATGAGTGGAAAGAGCTTAAGAACAGCTGAGATTAACCATCTGTAAATGGTAAAACAGAGGTTGAAATTCTTGACAAAAAGTCAGCATGTAGAGAAATTTTACCTGACTTGTATCAGGACGAGCACTTCCTGGATCAAAGTTAAAAGAAAAAAAAAATCAGTTTTCCCTCGTCCATCAAGTAACCCCATGCTAAATAAAGCCAATTTCCAAAACTAACCAGATGATTGCCCTCCAGTTGATACATTTTTGGTCTTATCTGTTGTTCCAGCTATCACCTATAGAAAGGTTACAATGAGCAAATGAAGAGACAATAAGTACTTAACTAGAAAATAACTAATTTACATGCCTTCCTATTTAGACTAGACTAGGTCTGGAGCTGCAGCTAATAACCCAATTGGTGATGGTTTATTAAAAGCATATTTGGAAGGGTCTCATGACTCTGGATTTAGTTGAGAGGGAATGACATTTCTTTTAGCTTTGGCTGCTGAATTCTGTTGGTAGCATTTCCTTAGTTTTCCTTGATCTGGTTGATAAGTTTCCCCCTTGAAGCTCTGATGCTTCACAATAATTCCAACTTATTTTTCTTAACAGGTCAACTTTCTTCCTAAATTTTAAAAACTTCCTACAAGACCCTAAGCATATCCTAGTGAGTGCGATGTCTCAAAAGTATACTAAATCGAAAATGAGGTGTGTATTCACTAAATATAACTCCAACAGATTGATGTAAGGAATCAAAGAAAAGGTCACTCTAAGTACTTACAGGAGCTCCTGAGCTGGATGCTTCCTGGAACAACTTTCCTTCATCCAGAAACCGAGATGGCAAGTCTTTTTCTGAAATTAGTACATCAAATAGACAAACCTCCTTAAGGAATTGAGAAAATATTAATGGGTTCGCAAAAGAAGCCAGTCAAACATACAAGGGAGATCATAGAACAAACCTTGTAAAAATGGGACAGAAACTTCTCCCCCACCAACTCTCAACACATTATCCTTCAAGTCTATACTGCACTGAAAACATAGGCAAGGTCAGAAGAGTAACAAACATGGAAAACTTTATCAAGTTACATCATTGGACTGTGGACTTCACCTGATGCTTTCGAAGCATATCCAACCCAAAGAGGAACTCTATATTAGTAGCATCCAGTACCAGGAAGGAGCAGGGGTAAAAATTATTTCCAATCTACAGACAATGTTATCATTGTTAAAGAAAAGCCTATCACTTAACCATCTCAAAGAAACAGTATAAAATGATATGAAATGTTTTTATCAGACTGCTACCTTGATAGGAGCTACGTGTATTCGACCTAATATCTCTGATTGACCAACTCCATGAGCAATGCCCTTGTAACGTTGATCTAAAAGCCTCAACAATCTAGACAATTCAAAAATAACACTATATTAGCCCTTTGTATTAATATAAATATAAAACCAACAGCATTCCTAATGCAATAAAGAGTTCCCAAGTCGATCCTTTCACAGATTTATCTATAAGGCCTATCTCAAAATGTCAATTCGAGTAAGTAGAGTATCTTTTGTTAAATAAACCCAGGGTATACAACCAAACAGCTAATAGCAAAGGATGTATAGCCAACAAGAAGGATAGCATTTGACACCTAAATTGCAAACCCAAATAGACCTTGAAACTATTCATGGCAACAGGTCAATATATACATTAAATCCACATGTATTATTCCCCAAACAAAAAAAAAAGTATATGCAATGGGATTCCCATCAAGTTAATTATATGGAATCAAGATCAACATATGCAAATCAGTTTACCACACAACCAGCAGAAAGAAAATTACTGTATTATTTTAAGAGAGCTCATACCCACAACGCTCAGCACAGCTTTTTGATATAATTGTTGACTGTGCTCCACTATCAACAAATGCCTGGAACAAGTAAAATAAATAAATCATCAAACTATGTAATTTTGTTTTGAAGAAATACATCCAGCAAAATAGGAGTCGAGTAACTGATAATACCAATGGATGTGGATAATTCCAATCAAATTGTGCATAAAACAAAGAGGTTGAATTAAGTAAATACTCGTGAGAGCAACACAAATGAAACAAAAAATACTCCTTCATTTAGACATCTCACTTACAAAAAACTCAAATGAAAGATATGAAAATCCCAGCTATTATGTTCATATTACCTTCAATGGGACACCATTAACTTCCATGTCTACATACAGCATAACCTGAAAATACACAGAGCATCAAACTGAAAAGAACTTAAAAGAAATAAATCAATAAATAAGAGAAGATGGCGGAGATTGGCAATCATACATACCACCCTTGCAAAAGCTTCGGGGTTATGTTCAAGAGCAGCAGCCCAATTTTCATCAATTCCTTTCTGCCAAAGACATTAGCAATACGGCAAACCATCAGAACAAATGAAATTGCACATTATGTGCGTTGAGAATTAATTTCATGACTATGTTACTAGTAGCATATAATATGAAAGAACAACTATAGGATCACATGAATAAAGATGGTGGAATGACATTATAATTAGTGAACTTCACAACTTTGACAAAGAAAATACGAATAACCTGGCGAATAGCAGCTTCAATCTTCTTCTGGGCTTCAACATCAAAAGGGTCTGCAAAAAGAAGAGCCTGCTCACAAGATATAGGTAGACAGAAACTTCATCAATTAGAGTCTAATGATAAATTATACCAAAATTGCCATACGCTCATACGTATATATTAGTGCTTATGGCGGTAGATTAACACTAGAAGCCATGTAAAGCATTAACTATCCCACAATCACTGTGAGAAGAAGGGGGAAGAGAGAGGAGGGGGGGAGGTACTAACATTCTCCTCCTCTTGTTGTCGTCGATGTTCAGATTTTTGGCGATACCGCTCTCGTAAAACTTCCTGCAGTCTATTGAGATCGTCTCCAAGAATAACTTGTGCTAATTCAGGATCACTCTGTAAGTTTCATTAAACAGTAAGATCTTTGGAATTAAAACAATTGCATGAACATTGAAAATTATACACCAGACAGTTTATACTTTCAGAACAACAATGCAAAAATCAAAGAAAAATTAATTCATCTAACTACTGTATCTTTGAATGAACTATGTCCCTGAGCGTTGACAACCTCATCCAAACCCAGAGAAACAAACTGAAGAAAAAGATCAACATCGTACCTGAAACAACTGTGCTATCACATTAGAATCATTCCTAATCTGCTGCTGGAAAGCTAGTGGATTTGCAGCAGACCCATCTGGATTGAAGCTCAGTGCATTGCTGGAAGCACTGAAATATACTAAGTCCCATTAAATGCATGAACAACGTCAAGGGAATGTAAAGACATCACCCAAAACTCGTTAATTTTATTGAGAATTCTTGCAAATGGAGCATACCTAGACACGGCATTGGATACCATCATTATTAAATCATCATCTTTGACACCGAGCGCACTCAGTCTCTCGGAATTTCTAACCTCCTTCCCATTATACAGCAGCTGCTGATTCTGAAGCAGCACCCGAGTCTGCTCATTCACATTACCAAAACAAGTCAGGCATTCACTATACACTTATCCATCAATTAATCAAAAACATAAAATCTGCATTGAAATTCCATATTATTCACTAGTTCCCCTAACTCCCCAAGTAAACAAAGATCCAAACTTTACTTCAATTCAATAGCCAACCACCCAAAACCCCATCAATGAAACTTGAAAATAACACCAATAAATGATAAAATGTTCAAGAAATTTCTCACCTCCACCTCCAGCAGAGCTTTCACGTTTTCAACCTATAAAAATAAAACCCAGAAAATCAATTGAAAGAAGCAAAGCACCAACATGCCCAATTTTACAGAAAGCTGAAACCATCACAAGTAAATTAAGTGAGCTGAAATTAGGGTTTTACAGTCTCATGAGGATCGACGTCTAAGCTGATGATCTGCTCGTCGGCGGTCATTACTGTGATCTTCATCTTCGTTCTCCGATTGGATTGGTTTCTTGTTGAAGAGGTCGAGGGTGCTGAGAATGATGTAAAGGTTGGAGCTTTGGGTTATCCAATGGTGGAGTTTGGGTTTCTTTACTTTAAAGTCTTCCAATAGAAGAAGAAGAAGAAGAACATGTGAGAAAAGGATTGGGACTTTGGACTTTGTATTTAAATTCTGATTGACATTGAACGCTGCGTTTTGTCCTATGCATCATGCAATTTGCCAATTTGGTGTATAATTGGGTTAATTGTGAAAAATGTCTCTGGATTTTGTATTTATTTTGTTTTCTAAAACTTTAGAGAGAGAAATGTTATCCTACACCTCTGTGTTAGGGCAGACATACAATCTTGATTTTGAATAACTGACGTGAGACACGTAGCTGTCTCGACAGCCCCTAAATATGAATTTCTGTTGAAGATCGCGTGATTTATAATCAGACTGCTGGCAACGGGGATCAAACTTGAATTGGGCTGCAACCACAAACACGTTCATGCCAACTGAAGCAACCCACGTTAGTAAAATGTCTTTAGACTTTTTACCAACTTGAGAATGAGACCTTTCGCAAAAATTATATAGCAAAAATTACTACTTCCTCACCCACCCTCTTGAAACTTCTGTATGGTTAGCAGCTATTAAGCTTATTGGCGATGATAGGCAGTCGTCTGTAGCAATCGAAGACTGTCAAGTTAAGGATTAACATATGAAGTCGTCGCTGCCACCATTGTTTACAGTTTATACATTCTATATTATATTCATCCAAAATAGTATTGTCATATTGTAATTACGTGAAAAATTTGAGGCAAAAACAGTGAGTCATGTCGTGGTTGTGCCTTAGTGTAATTCAAAATTACTTATAGTATTAGTCCGTTTGGCTTTATTTAGTCCTCTAATTCAGTTTTCAAAATTTCTAGCTTTACAACTATTTTGGTGATCATTGTTGTAGTAATTTGGAATTGCAAAGAGAATTGATGAGAGAATTGTGTTGTATTATTGATAATAGGAGCCCTTTATATAGGGAGTTACAGAGTACATGAAAGGTAATAGAATCCGAACATAACTAGGAAATCTAGAACCTTCTCCTATTACAACTCTACGACTAAAACCCTAGTTTGAAGAGGCACACATGATGTCGACATCCTTCAACACTCCCCCTTGTGCCGCTCAAACGTGGTGATGAGGCTTTGATCGTTGCCTCACTAAAAACCTTGCCAGGTAACAAAAACCCTGTGGGACAAAAATAACCCTGGTCGAAGGACAAAAAGAGCACAACATGTCCTTCACTCTTCGAGAGTCAACATGTAGACATCATACCTCCCCCTGATGTCAATATCTCCCCCTGATTGCAACAATCATGGGAGTTCGGATAACTTTCTTAATCCGATGCTCTTCACATGTTTCTCTTAAAGTGGATTTAGGTAACGACTTAGTAAATAAGTCCGCTATATTATCCTCAGATCGGATTTGATTCACTTCAATATTTAGAAATGCTTGTTGTTGCTGATTGTAAAAGAACTTAGGCGATATATGCTTGGTGTTGTCGCCCTTGATGAAACCTAATTTCATTTGCTCAATACAAGCTGCATTATCTTCATAAATGCATGTAGGTTCATCTGTGGTAAACTTCAAACCACAAGTTCCTCGAATGTGTCTAATTATAGACCTTAGCCATATGCATTCTCGCACGGCTTCATGTAGAGCAATAATCTCTGCATGATTTGAGGAAGTAGCAACAAGGGTCTGCTTTGTAGACCTCCAAGATATCACTGTGCTTCCCATGGTAAAGACATAACCCGTTTGGGAGCGACCTTTGTTAGGGTCAGAGAGATACCCTGCATCAGCAAAACCCATCAAGACATCGTTGTCATTTTGATGGAAGGGAGGAGGAGTAGGACGCCGGCCACCATGGGTAGTGGCGTCGACGGCTACATTACGGAAATTGGCGTTTTGCCTTATGGGGTCCGATCCCAAATTCTCGTCATTTCTTTTCTCTCTGTAAGGATAGAACAAGCCCATATCTATCGTACATTTTAAGTAACGAAAGATTGTCTTTATACCAGTCCAATGGCGTTGCGTTGGCACGGGGCTATATCTAGCCAACAAGTTCATAACAATTGAGGTGTCCGGTCTTGTATTGTGCTAAGTACAATAATGCGTCTATTGTACATAAGTAAGCACTTCTGCTATTAACACGTCTTCGTCATCATCCCTGGGACGAAACGGATTCCTTTTAGGGCCAAGACTACGGACGACCATGGGAGTGCATTTTTGACTTTATCAAAATGCCTAAGCATCTATTGACACGGTATACAAGTTCTAAATCTAGATAAAACCGTGTTCTCCCAAGGTCCTTCCTCTCAAACTAGGATTTCAGGTGTTCAGCAGTTTTCCTTAATTCACAAGGGTTCCAATTATGTTTATCAACATAGACCGCGACAATTGCAAATCCGGAACTTGTCATGGAAACGCGTGGGCATAGTTCATCATATCCCTTCCCAATCAAGTAGTCACTTTAGTGAGCGTTTCAACCTCGTTGCAAAAGCACTCCGTGGTCTAGAGCCACTTGACTTGGGTAAATGAAGTTCACAAGAACCTTCATTATATTCCGTATCTAGATCCCCATAAATATACGTAGTGGCCACATTCGTAAGCTGCTTGTTCAGTTATTCGGAAACTACCAAACTGACAATGTAGTGGAGTGCAATGACATCCATTACGAGAGAATATGTCTTCTCGTAGTCGATTCCAGGGCGTTTTGTGAGAAGCCTTGCGCCATAAGGCGAGATTATCATATCTTTTTCTCATCACGTTATCTAACGAAGACCGATTAATGTCAACAAGTTTTATGTCAGGAGGTGTTGGCATCTCAGGCCAAAAATCATTCCTCTTCGTTAGTGAATCCAATTCAACCTGGATCACATCTTTCCATTTACGCCAATTTTCTCTATGTTGGCATTCTTCAACGGAGTAAGGTTCGATGTCATTGGTCTCAATAATTCCACGTCTTCATGTACACTAGTGTAATTCGTAGAGATCTCTATATTCTCAGGAATTGGTTCTAACATTGAGGCATCCCCAACGATGTCTCTTGGACATAACCACAATCCAAAATATTCTCATGAGACGGATTTTGAGTATCAATGATCAATGGATCAAGTTGTGCCAAACTCACTCTCTTCCTAGGTCGAGAATCCATCAAACCTATGGGTCTCCTACGCTCTCTAGCGGAACCCATGGCCTATGATGCCATTATGCCACCTTTGTGGCATCACCATACCACCATACATGGTAGTGGTGCCGTACCCATCTCCTCTAGGTGGCACCATGTCCTCTTGTGGGGACATCAATCCTTGCAGACATGTTTGCAGCAGGTATATGTGATCTCATCACTTTTAGGGGATCAAGATGAGACATAGTGGGGACAGACCACGACAATTCCTGTCATTCCTGTTGAACATTGACGTTCTAATCTCCCCCTAATGACGGGAAGACTGTCTCATCAAAGTGACAATTCGCAAATCCAGCGAAAAAGAGATCGCCTGTCAAGGGTTCTACATAGCGGACATATAGTTGGAGATTTATATCCAACATAAATAAATAAATAAATAAATAAATAAATAAATAAATATATATATATATATATATATATATATATATATGCATTCGTTGCAATGACCCATATTGATGCGCTGTGGCGGCACAATTGGCACATAAATCGCACACTCAAATATGCATAAGTACGAGATATTAGACTCGCACCCAGTCACTAACTGTAAAGCAAATAAAAGTTAAGTGGCTATGAGTCGTAGACGAATTAGCATAGCTGCATGCGATATTGCATAACCCAAGCGGAAATATTGGTGCGCATTATATTACCAAAGTCCGGGCAACCATCATAGTCTTTTAATGGTGGCTTTTCCGCGAGACCAATTGGGTGTGTACGTGGAAATATGATACTTGATTTTCGATGTAAACTCTCTAGCATTTTCAAGTCAAATTGACTGAATGGGATGATCTGGGTAGTGAGCCCGTAACCATATGTTCTGGGCTAGGAGTTCATCATAAGCAGCATTACGAGTGGATGATAGCGCGACACGTGACCAGCGTGTCCGCACATTAACCAACACCATAAAACATCTAAGCAGTCTGTAAGTTGGTTGAATCAATCCACAAAATCCCCTTGGATTCTATGTAAGAATGAAATTATTTCTTTAGTGTCCTTTGCATAGGATGGTCTTGATCCTAAAAAACCAGGCTTTACAGAACGAAAGATTGGCCTTATAATCAACCAATGAAGGTTTTGGTTGAGCCACAATGTCACAATTTACTTTGAGAAGTAGATAGAGGAGTCAAGTCTCCATACATGGCGTCAAAGCCATGATTTTGCTTCAGGGGGATCACGGCGCCGGCGTTGGCCGGCCGGTGGTGCATGGCGGCGGCGCCCCAAGGCACAGCCGCGGTGAAATGCTCTCTTTGAATCGACTTTTGATTCTCACTTCTCTTCGTTCTGAAGAAGAGATGTCTGTGTGAAGTCTTTAGTATCACGGATCATCATATCATGACCTGGGTGTCCCAAACGGTCGTGCCAAAGCCTATATGTGTCAAAATCTCATAAGTCATCTCTCATGACATGGTTGGATTCAATGACTCGAATAGTGGTTGCATATAACCCACTAGAGCGACACATAAGTTTATCTAATACTCGTTTATGTCCGTAGTCATTAGAGGTGATGCAAAAGAACTCTTGTCCATTCTCACAATGTGTTTCCACATGAAAACCATTGGCTTTTATATCTTTGAAATAATAAAGTTCGAATTAAGGTATGTCCAAGACATTAAGTAAAAGAATCGATACTTTATTAATAGCCAATGATTACATCAAAGTTTCTTAACCAAAGTCTAATCCAAAATAAAAATCAAACTTAGACAAATCGTAGTCACTCAATCCGTTTGGTAACTCCAATCAAATATGACCAGGGAAGTAGAGAGAGATGTCGGTGGAGAGAGGCTCTCTTAAGTACCACTAATCTCAATCACTTTCCTAGACATCATACTTCATTGGATGCGCCACTTGAGAAAGAATTAATACAAAATTGTCATTTATTGATTAAGGCATAATTGCCATTACATAATTCTTGGAAAATAAATGGACTATTTAATCAAAATCTGCGTTATCAACATGGTTGTTTTCCTCGCCAGATTTGAAGTCTGTAATGATGAGATTGACGTCATTGTCATTTCCATCATCTCCTTCAGCTGCGAGATGAGCCTCATGCTCTCTCATATCTTTATACACTTGTATTGTGCAGCTTTGTTTTTCCACTCGCATTCTAGTGCTTAAACCAATGCTTTAAAGATCCCCATCTATAGCATTACCTCACCCATTAATTGAGATGCACCTTGTGCATTTTGACATCCTCCATGGACGTTGGTGGCGACACCACCACTACCGACTGCGCCTGTTTTGTCTCTCCCACGTTGGCCAATGTTGCCACGTGTCCGCGTATCTCGCGGTTTTCCTTCCTTTGTAGGGCGGTTGTATGGACCCACACGTCCATTTTGTTGTCCCCTAACTTTTAGGGTTCCGCTCCTTGCGCCCTCCTTTAGGTGCGCAATTTATAATTCGCCTCATGAACGCTCTTAATTCCAACGGGCCTTTGAATTATAGTTTTTCACGAGTATGTTATCAGTTTACTCAGTAACTGACATAAGTTGATGAAACCTCGTGATCCGTCTAGCATTGCACACAAGCCTATATTGCTTGGCAATCATTAGCGCTGAGACGGGGAAGGTTGAGAGGATTTTCTCAATTACTCTTTATTCTGTGTGCTCTTCTCCACAGAAACCCACTAGTAGTGAGGTGATTCTTGACGTTATTCACCCATTGGTGATAACCAATGTTATTTGAATCTGGTTTAGTGAAGTCGAGTTTTTGCACGTTTGCATTCGACATTCAAAAACGAAGGAGAATAGATTAGTTACAGAGTAAAAACTTCCACGAAAACTAAAATAATAAGATTTCCGAGCTATGCTACCAAGAAATCAATTTTCAAGAATATTTGGATTAGACCGAAACAATGATGTTTAATATGGTCAAAAATTGATGCTTGCGGACGCACTTAGTCCGAAGATTATGAACACTCTTAGTTCATTGATTACGAAAGCTCTTAGTCCGTTTAGCGTGAATCCCCACAATTCCGCTTATTGAATAATCGAACTCATATTCGTATATTGCAAATCCTGTAGAAAATAAAGGAATTTAAAAGACAAGAAAGCAGGAACTTTAATCTTTAAAACTTACTTGTTGAAATTCAGAGCAGATTCGCTTCTGAACAGTTCCCACTTCGAATGGTTTACAGGTCTCAAAACGACTTCAATAGGGCTGAAATTTGGAGGTCAGATAGAAGAGGAAGAGATGAACAACTTTGATGAAGGAAGGATTTTGATCTGAGGTTCCAATCAAGACGTTTAAGGGCGTGCAAACAGGCTGATTTGCACAGGAACGAGCGTGCTGCTGTGCTGCAGGGGCAGCAGGCGTGCGACTATGCTGCAGGGGTAGTAGGCGGCACACGGGTGCTCAAGGGATGCAGGAGCAGTGCATGGTATGGCTAGCAAGGGCTAGGAGCTTGCGGCAGTTTTTGGTGAAAGAAATTTCGGGTGTTAGGGTTTGCGGCAACTTTTTGGTTTTTAGGGCTAGGGTTAGGGTTCGTGCTGATAACGTGTTGTAGTAATTTGGAATTGCAGAGAGAATTGATGAGAGAATTGTGTTGTATTATTGATAATAGGAGCCCTTTATATAGGAAGTTACAGAGTACATGAAAGGTAATAGAATCCGAACATAACTAGGAAATCTAGAACCTTCTCCTATTACAACTCTACGACTAAAACCCTAGTTTGAAGAGGCACACATGATGTCGACATCCTTCAACAATCATCTAATTTTAGTGCTTTTTCTTCTTCTTCTTTTTTATGACAATTTTAGTGCTCTTAAATCTTAATCCATTCCATTACATTTCAGGGCATGTTTACTTACTTGGAATGGGAGGGAATGATTACGGGGTAAAAGTATTCCTGCGTTTACTAACACATAAAGGAATTGGAATGATTCCGGATAAAGTTGTTCTTGGGTTTACTAACACATGAAAGAATCAGAATGGATGTAGGTCCCACCTCTTTATAAGGAATCGATTCCTAAATACTCAGGAATTTGATTACGAAGGGGGGAGATGAGTTTAGGAATCAACTCCTCCGGAATCAATACCGATTGCTTTCTTCTCCCATTCCAGTTGTCTCCGATTCATGATTAATTTCAATTTCAAATAAGTAAACGTGCCATCAGTATGACAAGGACGGAGGATAAAGTGACTAGGTTGTAGCCCATGCAATTAATTAATTTTTTAATAGTTAGGCTTATTAATCAGCCATGCCCACCTACAAAATATAAATCTTAGACTTGGGTAGCCCACCTAGTCTCCAAAGTTATCTTGAGCCAAATAATTAATTTAGCCAAGATATAAAGAAAAAAAAAACAAATATGGTGATTTCTAATAGTTTAATTTCAAAGTAGGTAGTTTCAAAATATTTCATTAGCTCAAGCTAGAACCGTACATTATATATCTTTTTACTGCCTTGATAAAGAGGGCAGATAAGAAAATGTGGTATACAGGATAGCACCACTCATTAAAGAAATCACATTCTCACTTAGTAAGCGAGCCTATAAACTATGAAAACTAAGCATAGTAAATAGGCAAAGTTCTAAAAAAATAAAAGGCTTAAATTTTCTCCTTGTCCTTTAAACTAGGGCTTGGACGGTTGGTAAGATATGTCAGGCAGAGTTCTTGTGCTTCCGCTACTTTCTTTGCTTTGGATGGATTATTGATCTTGGAACCAAGAGGCCTTCCTCTTTTCTTCTTTGGTTCAGTTCCCCCCGCATTGCTTCTTTGGGTACCAAAATACTACTGGGAGCCTCCACCATCCCAAGTGAGTTACCAGAGAACTTGGTAGTGAATTCCGGCATCTTCAGCTTCTTGGCAGGCATGTCCATGCATGTCGGTGTTGTAAACAAGTCAGGCAGCAGTACCTTCAATTTCTTTGCGGATGAATATGGGGAGGCTGGCTTGTCCCTTTTGGTGAGCACCACATTATCAACTGGCACATTATCCACTGGGACAAGTACAAGTGAGTCATCTGCACTGGAGGAGGACGGGGCATCCTGATCACGCAATAGAACTGGTTTGCGTCCAGTAGCCAGTTCTTTAGAGCTAAAGAGAGCTCTGCTTACAGGGGGTAGGATTGGGGTTTGAAAGTCTTGAAATTTGAATGCTCCATTGACAAACCTGCAATTAGCACAACCCAAAGAAGGGCTAGGGATTTCTGGCCTTTTCTCCAGACCACCTTGTTCTAGCCATGGCGCTACCCTACCATCAACTACAGGGCAGCGTCCATCTTCATAGAAAATTAGGTCACAAGCCTTGCATTTGCCCACAAGATTCTCAAAGAAAAATGAAATTTTAGCTTCAACATTAGTAACATTAGTATCCAATCTCAGAGTCTTTTTCAGTAAGAAAGGTTTGTCAATGCCATGCAAAACCCTAACCCTAACCTTCCCCGAATTGTAAAAAAGTTTCTCATCCAATTCAATGAATTTCCCGGCCACAAAGGTGATGTTCTTGATAGTATGACGTACCTCATATAGCGGTGGGATGTCCGTGATACGAACCCAAAAAAGTGAGAGTTCAGGTTCACTGCTTGTACTGGAGTAATACCGTCATACTCTCGTAGCACCACACGAGCGGTTTGATGCGTTACTTCTGCTAGTCTTGCACAGGCATAATTAGCGTCAGTGCGTTGTCAACCATGGATTTTTTTTTAGCAAACTCTTTATACCCTTTCGGGTGGGCCCCTACTAGGCCCCTCAGGGAGTCCCCCACTCCCAGGCTGAGATAGACCTCCCTTTGGCCGGTGTATTGTTTGTTGAGGGGAGCTGCGCTGAGCAGCGGGTGTTGGGTAGCGAGCCCAATCTTTGATACCCAAGTGGCGGGGGTTAACGTGCCTAATCAGGGCCGTCGAAGACTGTTGACATGTCCCATTACTTGTCCCGGAGGAACAGAGCTTGACTGCAACGCCGCGTGGCGATCGTTATTATGAGGCGTTGCCTCAGGAACCGCCGAAGGTAGAAGTCCCTCCATTGATAGTAAGCGGTAAGAAGTGTCGTGGGGACCTTCTTGCTTGCGAGATGGATAAGTTCCGCAAGCGGTGTTGCGCTCGGCGGAGACTGTCTCGCTTGTAAGATGAAAAGGAGAAGTCCCGCTAGCGGTGTTGCGCTTAGCGGAGACTGTCTCACTTGCAAGATGAAAAGGAGAAGTCCCGCTAGCGGTGTTGCGCTTAGCTGAGACTGTCTCACTTGTAAGATGAAAAAGAGAAGTCCTGCTAACAGTGTTACGCTTAGCGGAGACTGTCTCACTTGCAAGATGAAAAGGAGAAGTCCCGCTAGCGGTGTTACGCTTAGCGGCGACTGTCTCACTTGCAAGATGAAAAGGAGAAGTCCCGCTAGCAGTGTTGCGCTTAGCGGCGACTGTCTCCTTTGGCGATTGGTATGCCTATTTTTGTACAGTTACTTCGGATAGACGCTTCGTCTAACAGCTCCCAACACGTGGCGGTCATGCATTGGGTTAGCGTTGCCTCGGTTAATCCAGATAGTGGGTGCGATCGTGGGGCACGTGTACAGCTCTCGTGTGATGCCTTTTTTTATCGGACGGCCTAGATTTGATTGATGTTGACATAAAAGAGGGGGAACTTAGAGAGATTTGACACTTTTGCGAAAACTTCAAACTTTGAGTCGTCGTCTTCGAGCCTCGGTCTGTGAGAGTCTGAAGGAGTGAGTGTTGTGGCTGAGCATTGGGACATTGATTTTTCAAGAGAGAATTCCATCTTGGAGTGAGAAGCAGGCGTCCTTCGAGTGCAGACATCTTACATACCTTAGGTTGGTGTTCCGATTCTTAACTTTGTTTGCTATTTTTGGGCTTCTGGATGTGTTTGCGTTTGATTATGTTCCTGATCTTTGTTGTAATGACGTGTTTGAGGGTCTAGAAAGGCTTGTGGGTAGATGTTGGCCTTGTTGGCAGAGTGTGGATGGTTTTGATTTTTCTAGATGGTCGAATCTGGGTTTTGTTGGGTATATGTGGTTTCTTGTTGTGGTACTTTCTGGGTTCTCTTTGAAGTTTTGTTCGTGGTGTTCTTGGATTGAATTTAACATAGGTGTAGTTTAGATCCATGTGGGACTAACTGATTTGGGTTTTAGGGTGTTTGTGATGGCTAACGTCGTAGAGATCTCGAGCAGTGAGGATTCCGGGTCTAACGTGTCGCTCAACGGTTCAGATAGGGTTTTTATTAACCCGTTGCGTCCGTCTGCCCCTGCAGGAACCTCACTATCCGATCCGCTAGACATCGAACCACTGCGAACGATATATCCGACAATGGTTAAGGGATGACCAGAGTCCGTTGCGTCGGCCGGGGAAGATACGGCGGCTGGCCAACGGAAGGAGGAGCGATTGGCCAGTCACGGCACGGCCAGCGGTTCTCATGAGGAGGGTGACAACGCCGCTGATGAAAACGCTGTCGTGTCGACATGGAAGTTGTCGGACGGAACGCCGGTGGACGAAGTCGTTGGGCCGATGTCCCAAGTGACGATCAACAGGATAAACCGAGTGTTTAAACTTCCCGGGGTAGCGAAGCTAAGGGCGCCGCTAAGGAACGAGCCCGCGTCGTCGTTGCCAGCGGGGTATGCGGCTGTTCACGAGGTTATGTTCTGTCAGGGGGTTCGGTTTCCGTTGTTGCCAAATCTCCAAATATTACTTTGTGAGTACGACCTTGCCTTTGGGAAAATCTGTCCCAATATGTGGAAGTTGCTGATGGCTTTGAACGCGCTATGGAGGATGTCCGGCTGTGAAGGTCCGACGGTGGCCGAAGTGTTGCACTTCTACGAGCTAACGTACGTAAGAAGAAAAGGGTGCAGCGGCCAAGTGAACCTGAGCCGACGCACTGGGGCGCCTCGGCTGGTCGAGAATCCGCAGGATTCCATGTCTTTCTGGCGGGCAACCTATTGCGTCACGACAGATGGTTGGGAATACGACGCGGGTTTGAACCCAGAGGGACCGACACATAGGATTAAGTCAAAGTTTCAACTTATCTGAGGTTGGCGTTGTTTGTCCTGCGGGTTGCTGGGAAAATTGGAACCTTCTCAACCTACGACTACTAACGGGTTGGGAATTGTTAGCGGAGTTGAACCTAACTCGCGTTCCAGGTAATTATCATTGAACACTCTTTACTGCCTTTCTATTCTGCATGTTGGATTGACTTGATGCTGTCTTTGTAGATCCGGTACCTGGCAATAAACTAAGTCGAGCGGCGTTCAATAAATCAATGGATAACACCGGACTGAACAACTATGTGGAGGGTATGTTTGCGGCAACGTTGAAGGCAAAAATGACCACCGTCGACCCGAAGACGAAGGAGGTCCGACCATCCGACCAAGAGGTCGTTCTGGAGATGCATCACCATTCTCATCTTCCTCCCGCCGGGGAGACAGTTGCACGGCCGACCGTCGCTCCAACGGAGAATCCCGTGGCCGAGGGTCGGCGCCATGAGAAGGCCGTGGAGAGGCCTGCCGGATCGCGCCGTGTGGCGCAGAAGGAAAAGACTGTGCCGCGGAGGGGTCCTTGCGGTGGCGAGGCCGTTACTATAGCGAGCCTGGAGCCGCATTCATCGGCGGGAGTGACCGTTACCGTCGCCGTCCCGACTGCCCCTCTGTAGAAGAAGAGGTGGCAGAATGACGCTGAGGAAGAAGAAGAAGCGGTGGACAACATGCCGCTCTCCCAGCGCCAACAGCAAAAGAGGGCGCGGAAGGACGAGAAGGCCGTGGTCGTCAATGCCGGCGGGGAGGCACCAACCGATAATCTGGACTCCTTCGCCTCGTACGCTGAATTTCTTACTAGTAGCGAGTGGGAACTGCTCTTCGGCATATGCGAGCGGTTGGGATTCGGTGGCATGGATGGCACCGTGCGGGACACTCCGCTGCAACGGTCACTGTTCAGCTCGGCCTTCGGCCATCTTGCTGTTGGGATGAATGAGCTATTCCTGGCGGTCTCCAAACCATCCGCTGTTGAGAAAGAGCTCTGCACTGAAGTTGACAGTCTGAAGCAGGATTTGGAGGCTACGAAGAAGCGACTCCAAGAGTGCGAGCAACAACTCTCGAAGGCGGAGGTGGATTTGGTGGACGCCCTGGAGAAGCTGGATGTTGCCGTTAGCCTGGACATTCAGCACAATGTTGAGGTGGTGAAGCTGCAGGAAGAGATTGCTCGCGTCCAGGAGCAGTTCTCAACCAAGACGAAGAGGCTGGCCAACGTTTAGCAGGAGTCCGCCGCTCGCTAGGAAGAGGTAAAGCGCCTGCAGCGTCGGGCTGAGGACTGGGAGGCGGAGAAGGAGAAGTTGGCTACCACCGCTGTCGAAGATGTTAAGCAGTCGAATGAGTACAAGGATGCGCTGACGCAAGCTGGCATAGCGGGTGCCACTGCCAACTTCGAGAAGCTTAATGCCAAGGGGGTGATTGATTGGGCGAAGGCTGCCCAGATGCAAGGGGAGGAGAGTCAGCCGCGGAGCGCTGAAGGTGGTCCAGAGTCGTTGCAGCCCGAAGGCGCGCGGTCAGGGAGCGGCAAGTCCCTCCATCGGTCAAGCGAATGACCTCAGCAATCGCCCATGCCAATGGCCTTCGTTGCCTCTCATGTCCGATTCATGGCGGTCAATACCCGTGATGACGGGACGATGATTACGCCAAGTCCCATCGCTCCTAGCTCCGATTAGACGAGCTGCTTGATCGCGCAACCAACGCAGGTGGAAGGTGACCGCATTACCGCCCCGCATGGAAAGTCTCAGGAGACCTAGGCTTTGTTTTTGTATGGCCGCTGAGGCGTTTATAAGTTGTAACAGAATCATTTAGCTTTTAATGAAATGAATCTATTTCCTTCTGGCATTTTGCCGAAGTGTTGGATTGCCGCTGATGATATGTTGGCGTTGTTTGAATGTTTGTATACCGCTAGAACTTTGACCTAGGCTTTTGTTAATCAATGACACATTAAAGGGATTAAAATTGTTCCAAGTGCACGATGTAGCGGACGTTGTCCGCTGACTGTTGTTGGCGTTGCCAGTTAACTTGTGCTATGGGGAACAATGGTTTGAATAATTCCTCGTTTCATTGATAGCTGAGAGATCAGCGTTTACAAAATAAGGGTTGTACCCGTTGGGTAGCTTCCCTTAGCTAAATATTGAACAAAAATTTAGCCAAGTCAAGATGCTATTGGGTAGCGGCATGACTATTTGTAATAATACCGAAGGTGTTCGGTATTCCAAGGGTGGGTCGTTGTGACGCCATCCTTGTCCATCAAGTAGAAGGTACCGGGGCTAACGACTTCCACTATTTTGTATGGTCCTTCCCAAGTGAGACGGAGTGCCGTTGGCGGTGGAATGACCTCCTTCATAACCCAGTCCCCAAGTTGGAGGTTCCGGGCTTTGACTCTGGCATTATAGAAACGCGATACCCGTTGTTTGTTTTGCAAATTGTGCAAGTGGGCCTTGTGGCGCTTTTCCTCGAGGAGATCCTTGTCGAGGTTGATGCTCTCGCTGTTGGTCTTAGAACAATAGCCCTCGACTCTAGCTGTAGGTTGGGTGACTTCGATGGGTAGGACGGCTTCAGTCCCGAACATTATACAAAACGGTGTTTCACCGTTAGCGGATGTTGGGGTTGTCCGGATGGCCCACAGAACCTCTGGTAGCCTCTCCGCCCATAAACCCTTGGCATCATCGAGTTTCTTTTTGAGCAGTTTCTTGATTATCTTGTTTGCCGCTTCAACCTGTCCGTTGGTTTGGGGATGAGCGACAGATGCAAAGCTCATCTTGGTGCCTAGGTTGGCGGTGAAAGATATGAGCTCTTTGTTGTTGAACTGTGTGCCGTTGTCTGTGATGATTGTATGGGGGACGCCGTAGCGGCAATAGATCTTCTTCCAGAGGAAGTGAGTTACCTTGGTGGTAGTTATTGCCGTCAGCGTCTCCGCCTTTATCCATTTGCTGTTGTAGTCTATGGTGATAATGATGTATTTGAACTGACCCCTAGCGGTTAGGAACTTGCCAAGTAGGTCCAGGCCCCAAGTGGAGTGAATCCATGGGCCAATGATGATCGAAAGGGGCTCCGCCGGGGCATGGGGGAGGTCAACGTACTGTTGACATTTGTGGCAAGACTTGGAAACCTGTCTGGCGTCGTCGCCTAGCGTGGGCCAGAAATAACCTTGCCACATTGTGCGATTGGCCAGAGACCTGGCACCTGAGTGGTTTCCACATTCCCCGGCGTGTATCATTGCCAGAACGACTTTTCCCTCCTCTGGGGTCAGACACCGGAGGTTGGGATGAGTGAACCCTTGGCAGTAAAGTTTGCCATTCTAGATGTTATAGCGGGTTGCCCTCCGCTTAAGTTGCCTTGCTTCGACCTTGTTGGTTGGCAGTGTTCCATTGCGCTTGTATTCGATTATTTCATCCATCCAACTGGGGTTCACCTCAATGTTGAAGATTTCCGCCTGGGTTTTGGTGATGCTTGGCTTGTCAAGGCATTCCACCCTTGTGTCTGCTGGACTTTGATGTGGTTGAGCAGTTTCCAGTCTTGCCAGTGAATCAGCCTTGGCGTTCTTTTCTCTGGGGATCTGTGTGATGGTGTAGAATTTAAATTTCCTGAGGAGCGTTTTGATGTATCCCAAGTATGCTGCTAACTGTTGGTATTTGGCCTGGAAGCTGTCGTTGACCTAGTTGACTACTAGCTGGGAGTCGCTGAATATGTTGACGCTGTCAGCCCCTGAATCGATGGCGAGGAGTAAGCCTGCAATGAGCGCTTCATACTCCGCCATGTTGTTTGAGGCTGTGAAATTGAATTTCAACGCGTACTCCACGTTCAGTCCTCCTGGCCCTGTCAGGATAATGCTGGCGCCGCATGCCTTGGCGCAGGTGGAGCCGTCGACATGGTGATTCCAGTCAGACTGCTGCTTGGGCGCTGGCTCCTCAACGGTTATCATTGCCGTGTTGGCTTCTTCTGCCCTGAGGTTGGGTTCATCCTAACACTCGGTGAGCTCAGCAATGAAGTCTGCCACCGCCTGGCCTTTCATTGCGGTTCGTGGCTTGTATTCGATGTCGAATTCGCTGAGCTCAATAGCCCACTTGCTGAGGCGTCCAGAGTGTTCAGGGTTCTACATTACCTGCTTCAGTGGTTGGTTTGTCAGTACATGGATTGTATGGGCTTGGAAGTATTGGAGGAGACGTCTAGCAGCGACAATTAGTGCCAGAGCGAGCTGCTCCAGGGGGCATATTTTGTTTCTGCCCCGTTCATGCCTTTGCCTGAGTAGAATACTAGGAGCTCGTCCTGTCCTTCTCGCCGTACAATGGCCCAGCTTACCGCTGATGGTGATACCGCGAGGTAGATGTAGAGTACCTCACCCTGTACAGGAATGGAAAGAAGTGGGATTGCCGCCAAGTACTCCTTCAAGCTCTGGAACACCGCTTCACAGTCTGGGGTCCAGTCAATTACTTTCTTGTGGGTCCTCTTCAGAACCTTGAAAAATGAGAGACATCTGTCGGTGAGCCTGGAGATAAACCGAGAAAGGACGGTTAGCTTACCCTGGAGGCTCTGAACGTGTACTTTCCACACTGGAGACTTCATGTTGAGGATGGCTTGCACTTTGTCAGGGTTGGCCTCTATGCCTCGTTCACTGACGATGTAACCCATAAATTTGCTAGCGATGACGCCAAAAAAACATTTTTCTGGGTTAAGGCGCATACCGTAGGCCAAGAGAATGGCGAATATGATGTGGAGGTTTGCCACGTGTCCGCTGGCCTTGATGCTTTTGACTAGCATGTCGTCCACGTAGACCTCTATTATTTTGCCAAGGTGTTCCGCGAACATGGCCTTCATTAACCGCTGGTATGTTGCCCCAGCGTTCTTCAATCCAAAAGGCATGACATTGTAGCAATATAGGCCCTTGTCGGTAGTGAAGGTGGTGCACTCTTGGTCGCTGGGATGCATCTTGATTTGATTGTATCCTGAGAAGGCGTCCATCATGCTGAGCAACTCATGTCCCGCAGTAGCGTCAACCAGTTGGTCAATGCGGGGTAGCAGGAAACTATCTTTGGGGCATGCCTTGTTGAGACCCTTGAAGTCTACACACATCCGCCACTTTCCGCTAGGTTTCTTAACCATGACCAGGTTGGAAATCCACTGGGGATAATTGACCTAGCGGATGAACACGATGCCCTGGAGCTTGGCGACTTCTTCCCCTATTGCACGATATCTTTCCTCGTCAAAGGCCCTTCGCCTCTGCTTAACAGGATAGAAAGACGGTTTTATGCTCAACTTGTGTGTGATGATCTCAAGGGAGATGCCCGGCATATCAGCGTAAGACCATGCAAAGACGGCGGTGTTATCTCTCAGAAATTGAGTGAGTTCCGCCGCTATCTCAGGGGCGAGCTGAGCGCCGATATACCCGGCGATGATGCATTTTAGCTTGTTGAGCGCTGGTCGACCGATGATGGCATTATATAAACTGAAGCAGTCGACAACGATGAACTCTGTATGTATCTCCGCTGTGCATGGGCTAGCGCCGATGACCAGGCGCATGTAGTCAGAATCTAACGGTTGTGTGACGTCTTCAGAGAAGCTGAGCAGGGGCTCATGATCTTGGAGTAATTTTCTATTCCGCTAGAGTTGGTTGTAGTAGCCATTGAAGATGACATTAACAGCGGATCCGCTGTCAACGAGGACCCTTCCCACGGGCCATTTATCGAGCATGGCGTCGATCAGGAATGGATTGTCGTGGGGTAGATGCACTCTGCGCTCTTATTCCTCCGAGAAGGTAATGGGTTCCCAACCAGACTTTGGGAGTTTAGCGGATCTTTCATAGCGGATGTTGCAAATTTCTTTGGGGTGGTTAGCGTGTGCATAGCGCTTTCTTGCCCTGTGAGACATGTTGGTGATCGGAGCACCGCCGTCGATGGTGTTGATGCAGCGCATTGACTCTATGTTGGCGACCACTAAAGGCGGCTGACGCACCTTGAACTGGTCCAACTTGCCATCACGATACAAAGTCTCAATTGTCGTTTTAAGAGCATTGCAGTTGTTGGTGTTGTGACCGCTGTCCTCGTGGTATTTACACCATTTGCCGGTGTTTCTTGGTTTTCCTACCCTTGGGTATTTTCTTGGGGGTGGCGGTGGGATCTGGTCTTTGCACTGATCGTATATGTGAGCCCCGGAAAAATGTATCGAGCTTAACGGAGATCGTACGCGAAACTATTCAACAATCTCGATAAAGGTCAAGATGCTCGAGGAAATTTTCAGAATTTTTCATAAAGTGAAATCCTCAATTTAGGAGTTGGATAATAAAGTACACGTCACGACGAGTTCGTGGAAATTTTCGGGGAATTTTCCGGATACCCGAGCCATTTATAGCTATTTTCCGAAGTTGTGGAATTTTAGAAAATAAATTAAAGAAATAGGATTTTTCTGCGGTGCAATCCTGGCCGTTGATCTATCCACCGCTTCATCCTGGCCCTTGATTACAATTTTGGTTGAGGTATATAAAGCCCTTGATCAGATCAAGGACAGAGATTGAATCACAAAACACGAGAGAGGGAGAGAGAGAGAGAGAGAGAGCTGGGAGCTCTGACCCGAACGCAGCGACCCGGCAAGTGACCCGATCGGAACTTCCATGTCCGGCCATCCCACGACGGCGCGAGGCCACCAATAGCTTTGTCTAGGCGTCGCCTACCTCCATGTACCCTCTGATCGCCCATGCATCGACTGTGAATGGAGAATCGACGGCTGGAAGCTCTGAGACTTCTCCGGCGAGTTCCGCAATTTCCGGCGACTCCGGCCACCATCTAGGCTGTTTGGGGTATGAAACCTCACCTCCTCGTCATTCTCTACACGTTTATGTAATTAGTTTTCAAATTGGATTGAGTTTTGATGGTTTGCATTCTGGGTTCGTCTCGGGTCTGTCGCGGTTCCTCGATGCCGGCAACTTTCTCAGCTTTCCTTGGCTTGTTCCGGCCTCGAATGCAACTATAGACAAGGTATTTAGCAGCTGGGTAGGTAGATCATGTCGACACCCTCAGTTCATCACCAACCCAGTTTCGACAGTGAGCTCGGGAAGCAGAGTTTGGGTTGGTTCAAAGGATTTCCTATTTCGAAGGTATAATCTCGAACTAGATTCTTGTGCTGGTGATCAGAAATTATGCTACTAAGCTTGGTTTGATATGATGAAGTTGAAGGCTCTGTTATTGAATTGGTTATTGTTAATGTCTAAAAGTTCGGCGGTAGCTGAACCTTTGTTAACGCTGATCTGGTGGGCGGATCGATACTTGTGGTGTTCTCAAAGCTTCCGCTACCTGTCAAGTAAAATACAAAGGAGCGTCAGAGGGAGACCGCGCTGGGCGGTCTTCAACTCTCCGATGCCTAAGTTAGTCAATGTATTTATGTTGACAAAGTAACAGTAGGTAAGTATTGAATGCGTAATTAATGAGGAGAGAGGAGAGAACCTTTTATAGGTGAGGAGGAGGCTGACCTCCTCCTTGTTTTCAATGTGGGACTGATGTGCTTCAGTTCCCAGCTCTGGGAGCTACTGATGTCATTTTGGCACGGCGCGTGGCGGCGCGTCGGCGATGATCTGGGGGTGATCCGACGCTGAGGTTATAGCCCGCCTGGCGGTGTATCTGTGTCATTCCTTTGGTTGGAATTAGTACCTTTGGCGGTACAATGAGCGTGGCCCATTATAGCTAATTATGCTTGCAAATGTACATGTATGTACAAGTCCCCCAAGTCCCCAGTCAAGGAGGGCAATCTTGGTTGGGGAGTTGCTCGGCGGTTTGAAGCGTTTTCTTCCGCTAGACTTGCAAGAGCATAATTAGCGTCAGTGCGTTGTCAACCATGGATTTAATGAGCAAACGCTTTATACCCTTTCGGGTGGGCCCCTGCTAGGCCCCCCAGGGAGTCCCCCACTCCCCGGCTAAGATAGACCTCCTGATGGTTATTTGAATTGATGTCTATTGTGGGCTATGTCAATTGTAATGGTGAATGAGTTTGGAAAGGGTTGCTTACAGTGAATGTGTTTTGAAAATGGTGAATGTAGTCGGTCGATGTTTTGCAAGGTTTCCCATCGCAGTTAGTATTGAAATGATTGTGTTGATTTGAATTGGAAGAAATTATATTTCAGTTAAGGAGAAAAGTTAGGGTTGGGTGCCCTTAGGAGTTTTGGGCACACCTTGTATGAAAATCGGAAAGTATTGGGTGTCCATAGTAAATTCCATCGAATTACTATGTGACGAAATTATTAAGTAAAGAAAGGAAAATAGAATATTGGGTGGCCTTAGTAAATTTCGGGTACACCTAATATGTTTGAAATTAAGTCGTTGCTTGATTTACTTCGACATAGTCGTAATTGGTCGATATCGTAATTTCAAGTAAAATGTTCGGTAATTTGGGTTAATTATCGAACCTATTACGGTTGGTCAAACTGGTCAACTCCTGGTCAAACCAGGAAAAGTTGTCGAGATTTAATATAATTGTTCAAAAGATAATAACTATCGAAATGTCGGAATTTAGGACTCCAGCTACCCGAGGAACGGAAGGTTCGTGATCTCCGAACAACGTGAAATGGTGAAGCTTCGAAATCTAGGTAGGGGACTCGGTACTCTCTATTGGCTAATGGTTTTCCATATTTGATTATACGTGATGCATGATGAAAGTGTATTGTTAGTTCAAATTTAAAATGTTTTTAAGTTAACGTGCGTATAAGATTGTTGATGGCGGTGGGAGAGAGCGGAAAGGTGGTCGATGACTTCCTTGGGGATTAGCCACCCCTAAACCTCCGGAGGGTTAGCTACACCGGTCGGACGGTGCGCAATCGCAATGACGACCAGGTTCCGTGTGTGTAGCTAGTGTGTTAAGTTTGGCGCTCTGTGACTGGTAAGGTCAGATGTTGGTTCTACGGAACCAGGCCATCAGGTAAATCACACGTAGTTTTCTAATCATGCATCAAGTTTTAAGATGAATGATATTTTAAGTTTGTCGTTCTTACATATCTATTCGCTTTGTTTTCACACTGGGCCCAAATCCAAATTATTACAAAGTTGAGTTGATTTTCAAACTTAGCCGGAGTAGGTCCCATAGAGCAGCGAGGACGAAAGCTCACCCCTACAATAGTGTATGTGCAGGTACTGTGCACTAGTAACGGGATTGTAGCGGACGGAGCTGGGTGCGCGGAATTTGATAACCCTTCCGGACGGTAAACGAGTTTCTGATGTACTCTTGATCTTTATTTCTTGATCCACGTCATTCTGAAACTTGTTGTTGAGTGTTCATTGTGTGTTAAGTCTATTAGTCCTCGACTATTCAAAAATGACAAGTTCTAGACGAACAAAGTGAATTTTGTAATTTCAAGAAGCTTTCACCTCAAAAGTATTTCAAATTCCCGCTGTGCGTTTTACGAAAAGTTTATCAACAAAAAATGCCTTGCGGTTTTCTAGAATGTAATTCGAGCTTTCGGTTTATATTTTAAAGACTCGCGGCACTGTGACGTGCTCAAGCTGGCAAGGTGCAGTTTGGGGCGTTACAGTATATCTCTTCATACGAGGCCGTGAGGACAGTAAACACTGCGTACCACTGGGAGGACTCCGTCTATTTGTTACGGTTATCCCCGTGGGATGAGCGATTGCCCTTGTGGTAATGCTGATCCTTTTGCCACTTGCTCTGGTAGTTGCCTTATTGCCACTCTCTCTTCTTATCGGTTGGTAGCGTAGCAGAGGTTTTGTTAGCGGTCTCCTGCTGGCTGGAGAAGGGTTGAGTGGACTTTGCTGGTGTTGGCGGTGGTGGTGGGGTTTCTCAGTGTATGTGATAAACTCCGCCTGCGCATGGATGACGGCCTCGCTCATGACGTGGTCATACACGGCGTTTGGATGATTGTAATTAAGATGATAGAGAAATGGTCCATTTAGGAGTCCTTGCTTAAAGGCTGCCAGTGCCATTGTTTTATCAAGATCGCGGCACTGAGATGCCGTTGCTCTCCACCTGGTGACAAATGCCTTCAATGTTTCTTCTGTGCCCTGTTTGACGCTGAACAACTGGCTTGTGTTGTGATGTCCGGCGGCCAACAGGATGAACCGCGATAGGAAAGTGTTTGACAGTGCGTGGAACGAGTCGATGGATCCCGGTGGGCACTCAAAGAACCAACTCATGGCCTCGCTGTCCAACGTTTCGCTGAACAAATGGCAGAGGGTGGCGTCATCGAATCCCTTGTTATTAGTGACTTTTTTGAAGGTGTCCATATGGATGAAGGGATCAGTCATGCAGCCGTATTGTGGCATCTTTGGCGTCTTTGCATGTGCTGGTCGGAAGGCCTGTAGGATCCTGGCGGTAAATGACCCTGGTCTGGACGCAAATAGCGGATTTGGAATTGGCGCTGGGGCGCCTACCTCTGCCTGGATTAGCCTTTGTCTAATTGCTGCATTCTTTCCAGGATTAGGGCAGTTGTGTCGCCAGCAGGCCCCGCTTGAAGGTTCCGTTGCACCAGCTCCCGCCTAGGGGCAGGCGGATTACCTTCAGTTCTAGCCCTGGCTGCGGATCGGTTGGTGTGCGGTTGTGATTCCGCTTCTTGTTCTAACATTAGTCGGGGCGGAGGAGGTGGTCCCATTCCCAATAGCTCGGATGGGTTCAGCGGTACCCGCATCTGTATGATTGGTACGGGTACCAATCTTCCGGCATTGGGTCGACTACGCCTGGTACTTTGCGATTGCTCGCTTTGCGCTGGGTTAGCGTTTGCTTCCAACACCTTTTTTAGTTCGTCGAACCTTGACATCAGAGTGGCCACCTGCTTTTGGGCCTTGGTCTTCTCCCTGCGCTTCTGCTCGCGCTCCCTGTTTGCCTTATGGAGGTCTGCCAATGTCAGCTCATACATAGCGGCAAGGTCCCGGCCCAGTGGGTGACTGCTGCCTGGTTGAGCCTCCGCTGTAGTTTGAGTTAGTGGGATCTAGGGAGTATCCTGGGGTTCCATGCTAGGGTTGACCGGAGTGTTGAATAGTGCACGATTAACGTTAACCGCTGGGTTAACGTTAGCCGCGGGGTTGGTGGGATGGGGGTTGGCGGATTGGTCTGCTTGCTCTTCGGCGTTTCCCCCGCTACCGTTAGTCATGGTGATTGTTGTAATGGGATGGCCTTTTGCTCAAAGTTTCCCACAGACGGCGCCAATATTAATGTCTAAGATTTGACGGTGGCCAAATCTTGGTTAACGCTGGTCCGGTGGGCATACCGCTACTTATGATGCTCTTGTGGCTGTCGCTATCTGTCAAATGAAATACAAAGGGCGTAAGAGGGAGACCACGGTTGGTGGTCTTCTCTTCTCTGATGCCTAAGTTAGTCAATGTATTTGTGTTGACAGAATAACAATAGGTAAGTAGTAAATGCGTAATTAATGAGGAGAGAGGAGTTGACCTTTTATAGGTGAGGAAGGGGCTGACCTCTTCCTTGTTTTCGATGTGAGACTGATATGCTTCAGTTCCCAGTCTCTAATGCTTCAGCGAGGCGATCTTGGCGCTGCGCGTCAGAGGTGATCTGGGGGTGAGCCGGGGCTCAGGTGACAGCCTGTTTGGCTGTGTTTCCGTTGGTCACACCATTGATGGTTGTTGGTATCGCTGGCGATAGTATGAGCGTGGTTCATTATAGCTAATTATGCTTGGCAAATGCCAAGTACAAATGACATATTCCCAATACTCGCAACGCCTCAATGACATACTCCCAAGGCTTTCCAATGCTTCAACGATACACTCGCCATGTTTTAGTAGCGTAGTCGCCACGCCTCAGTGGCACATTCTCGACATGCTTCAATGGCGTACTCGACATGCTTCCGCGACGTACTCGCCATGATATACTCGTCATGCTTTAGCAACATCTTATATATGCTTCAGCAGTCTATTACCTATGCCTCAGCGACCTATACTCGCCGCACTTCAGCAGTATATTATCTACACATCAGCGGTATCTCATATGTGCTTCAGCAGTATATTATCCATACCTTGGCAATCTCTTCTCTATGCTTCAATAGTATCTCATCTATGCTCCAGCAGTATCTCACCTATGCTTCAGCGGTAACTTCCCTATGTTTCAACTGTATATTATCTATCTTTTAGCAGTAATTATCTACGCTTCAGCGTCATTCATGTATCAGCGATATATCCTTCACGCTTCATCGACACGTTCTCCACGCTTCAGCAGTATCTTCTCTAGACCTTAGCGATATATTATCCATGCTTCAGCGATACACTATCCATACTTCAGCGATGTCATATACATGCTCCGTGATATGTTATTCATGTTTCAGCGGCGTCTCACCCATGTCTCAGGTGATCTACATCTGCTATATCTTAACACGGCGTACTCACCATGTTTCGAATGACACACTCGACATGCCTCAACTGCAAACTCGCCATGCCTCAGCGACATATTCAACGTACTCGCCCAAAATTTAGCTTCACGCTTATACCTGATTACGTGCATTTTTATGTACGTAATCGCTACTTAAACACTGGAAATATGTTAATCCTCAAGTCAATTATTATGTAACTAATCCATTTTTATTTATTTTGTAGCAAATAAGCGGAGTTGAGAATTTTGGAAGAAAATGGTGCAAAATTGGAACAAATTGGAATTTTCGACAAGGAGATGAAAAGTCAACAGTAGTCAACCATGGTCAACATGAGTGAGGAAGCCGAATTCGAGTATTTCAAGATAATGCCTTCCGATATGCTTTAAGACCGGAGAAGGAAGAAAAAAGAATGAAGAGAAGAAACTATTAATTGATTAATAAGTGGCCTAATTAATTAATCATTGGCTTAATTAATTAACCCATGATTTGATTAATTAATCCCTAGCCATGACGTGCAGCATGATTTTTGCTTAATTGCTTTGAGCCAATTACAAGGTCACACGTGGCAGCCATAACAAGACATTTCTTTCTCTTCCTCATGCACCCTGCACGTGCAAGCTTTATCTACCCTCCCTTTGTCTAGCTGCCAGCCACACAGAGACCTGGATATATATTCACATACACCCAAACCCCATCAGACTCTATTCTCTCTGACCTCACCCTACCAGCGCCGCAGACCCCCAGATCCATATTCTCCATCCTTTCCTCCAACAGTAGCCGCACACACCCACCTTCATATTTGTCATTGGACATTACTTCGCTCTGGTTAGCTTGGGCTGACCAGGGCCAATAACAGATCGACACGTGTATGAAGTGGGACTGAGGTCAAAGCATGAAAAGCAGGAGATAATAACTCAGCTTGGTTGCATCGACCTCCGCCTCTCCTCATCGTCTCCTACCCATCTCCTCTGCCAAATCTCTCAAACAAGAATCACCGCCTTCCCCCCCCTCCACCCGCTGCGACGTCATCTGCGGTGTCCCTACACCACCCTCCCCGTCGCCACCTGCATCAGCGTCTCCCATGACATCCTCATGGCCGACTGCGACTGTGTTCCAAGAATGGGTCCGATTAGTTCTATTGCGGTGGTCGACGCTTCAATTGGTCGTCGAGAACGAGTGGGATAGCCGTGACTCGAGCCTCAAGACCGAGCAACTCGTCTCTGATGTCGTCTCCTGGGTCAATCACTCCACCGATAAGCTTTAACTCGTCAAGTTCTCTCCTTTTTCTGGTCAAGGATTTCAAGCCCGGCCAGGTCTACCTCATCATCAAGGACCTCGTCACCAGCAGCCCTTCCATTCTCGAGACCTTCGTGCTGCTCAGAGTCGTCGGGTTGAAGGTCAGTGACGCTGTCATTTTGATCGGTCGGGCTAAGGAGTTGTTATCTCCTGCTCTTCATTGCTTTGGCCTCAATTCCCACTTCATACACGTGTCAATCTATTATTGGCCCTGGTCAGCCCAAGCTAACCAGGGCTGGTTACCGAAGTAATGTCCTTTGTCATTCCTTCCCATTTTCTCTCACCCATCACCTCACACTCTCTCCTCTTCCCTTCTTCATTTTTAATTTCCATCTTTTGGGGTTGGACACTCAAGGCATCAAGGGAATCATCATCAAGAGCACACATCCATGTTTGGGTAGTTGAGTGAAGAAATTACTTGGTTCATACTAGCCCATAGCTAGAAGTGACCAAGCTATCTCTCCTCTCTCTTCCTTATTATCTCTTTCATAATTTTTCTATGCTTTTGGTGATGTATTTGATAATGGGTTGTGAGTAGTTCAATTTTGGGAGTTAGGGTTGTGAAGCCCTAACTCATCTTGTGTAAATATTGATGCTTTAAATGAAATAAATGCAATTTCCATTGTGTATGCTTTAAATCCGAATTTATTGGTCCTTAGAAGCATGTTTCTAGGCTTTGTCACCCTTTGAAATTATGTTGTGGGCAATTGTGATGAATAGATTGATAAATTGACAACTTATTGGTCTTGTTGCATCTAGGATTTAAGTGTGGTAACCATTAGCTAGCTTAATTGTAGCTAAGCTTGCTTGGGTCTCTATTATCTTGCACTCTAGGCCTCTAATTTTAGATATTGCGGCCTTAACCGGCGTAATGCCTAAGTTAGAGAGTTGATTGTGGCCCTAACCGGCATAATTGATACACCGAAAGGATAATTGGTTTAGTAGCATTGACCGGTACTAAATACGAGACTTAACACATATAGGAAATGCATGCATTTGTGAAATTGTCATCGATATTTGCAAGAGAGTTAGTGTGAATCACCCGACACTCCCATGTTCCCATTAATTTGAAAATCCAAATTTAATTTCTTGCTTGATAATTAGTTGTTTACTTTTACTTTAGTTTGCATTTAATTTAGTTAATTCTCTATTCAAAACTCCCAAACAAAATTCTACATTCCATTGTGCATAACTCATTTGGGCTACAAGTTAGCGGCTTTGATTAGGCCTAGTGTGAGCTAAGCCGAGCATTGCCGAGGCTTGGTGCCTTGTGAATATTTTATTTTACTTTATTTTATTTTTATTTTTACTTTTTCATTGTATGCTTTTGAGTGATTCTAGCGCCAATTACCTCGGTTATGTCCAACATCTAATCCCCGAGGTACGATAATCAAGGTTTTAATACTTCCCTTACTTGACAACGATTTGTACGCTTGCGAGAGCATATGCATCAAGTCAATACCCTAGCAGGCATTCTCTTAACTCCCCGCTCGTGCCCAGCGGCACTTGGGACTATACTCTTACAAACCTTCCCCTTTGGAACTCTACCAATTCTCTAATGATCGCAACGTGTTCTCCAACGATCTCAATGTGCTCTCCAATTATCGCAATGTGCTCCCCAATGACTGCAATGTGTTCTCCAATGATCGCAATGTGTTCTCCAACGATCTTAACGCGATCTCCAATGACAATGTATTCTCCAATGATCTCAATGAATCCTCCAATGATCGCCATATATTCTCTAATGATATTCTCCAATGATCGCCATGTATTCTCGGATGACTGCCACGTCTTCTCCAATGATCCCCCTGTATTCACCCACGATCTCCTTGTATTCTGTCACTACCTTTAGCAATTTTTAATGAAATTGGCTCGATATCGCCATTTCTTATCTCTCTCCATGAAAATATCGCTAAAGGCATGGGCACGTTGTATAGCAATCCCAAACTATTGCCTAACGCATAACCAAACCGCAATGGCTCAAATTGATAATATTGCTAATGGCTGGTTGTGCTGATATAGCACTATAAGTGTTATCACTCGCAAACCCTTGTATTGCCAATGCGATCAATGTGAAATGCTCCAATGCGATCAACGTGAAATGCTCTAATGCGATCACAATGTGAAATGCTCCAATGCGATCAACGTGAAATGCTCCAATGCGATCAATGTGAAATGCTCCAATGCGACGTGAAATGCTCCAATGCGATCAACGTGAAATGATCCAATGAGATCAACGTAAAATGATCCAATGCGATCAACGTGAAATGCTCCAATGCGATCAATGTGAAATTCTCCAATGCGACGTGAAATGCTCCAACGCGATCAACGTGAAATGATCCAATGCGATCAACCCCAATGCGATCAACGTGAAATGATCCAATGCGATCAACATGAAATGCTCCAAAGCGATCAATGTGAAATGCTCCAAAGCGATCAACGTGAAATGCTCAAATGCGATCAACATGAAATGCTCCAATGCGATCAATGTGAAATGCTTAATTGCAATCACAATGAAATGGCTAAATGCGATCACAATGAAATGCTTAAATGCGATCAAGGCGAAATGCCTAAATGAAAAGCGATAAATGAAAGGCGATCAAGGCAAAATGCCTAAGGCAATCAATGAAATGCGAGCAAGGCGGAATGCCTAGATGAAATGCGATCAAGGTTAAATGCCTAAATGCAACCAAAATCAAATGGCTAAATGAAAGGCGATCAAGGCAAAATGTCTAAATGAAAGGCGATCGAGGCGATATGCCTAAATGAAATGGCTAAATGCGATTAAGCCAAAAGGGCTAAATGCGATCAAAGTGAAATGGTTGAAATGATGAAACGCGATCAAGATGAAATAGCCAACACTAAACACCACTACAAGCACATGTGTGGTGACATAGCCTAGCACTATCCCATAAAACACCCAATATCGCCACCAAGCATGATTACGACACGCTCTCCTTTATACGCGATATCGTCATGTGTTATCTCTCCATTATCTGATATTGGCATGAGTTATCTTCCTCTAATAAGCAGTATTGTTGTGTTTTATCTCTCTATTACACGATATCGCCATGCTTTATCTTTATTATACAATAGTGCTATGTTTTACCTCTCTATTATATGATATGGCCATGAGTTGTCTCTCCAACACGCGATATCGCCATATGTCATCGGCATGAATCTTTCTCCAACACGAGGTATCGCCATGTTTTCTCTATTATATGACATTTCCGTGTTTTATCTCCATTACATGATATCGCTATGTTTTATTTCTCCATTACATGATACGATATCGCCATGGCTTCTCTCCATTATACAATATCGCCATGTCTCATCTTTCTCCATTATATGATTGCATGCCACTACATGCAAAACAAAAGGCTGTGCCAAGTTTAACAACAGTGATATCGCCACATACCTTCCAGCCACTATCGGCTACATTCATTACAACCATTATCGGCTTCACGCCAAAATTATTACTATCACCATATGCAAAAATGGGTTGACATAGCCAAGGCTATCTTTGCAGACACCAAGTGTATCGAGTACGCCTTCTATCGAGCATACCAGATGCCACATGCTAGCAGACCCTGGTCTAAACCCTCTGACCTCTGTCTCGGGGGACTGGGGGACTAGTCATCCTAAGGAAGAAACTCTCGCCAAATGTCCAATGAAGGCTTGCGCCGTTTCTACTTGGAAAACAAAATCACCACCCCAGTCAAGACTCCTCTTAGCTGGGGACTTGGGGGACTAGGGGTAATGGTGTACGGAAGTCACGTGCCGAGAATACTCGCCTTGCACTTCCGATATTTCTACCATGACAAACTTCCCACCCAAGAGAACTCTTGACCGGGGACTTAGGGGACTTGTTGGTTTATATACCGCCTAGGCACAAATATCGGAAGCACAAGGCTCACTAGCCACGTAAAGTAAAGCTAATAAAGCCCAGACATGATGCCGATACCATACACTTGTGGTATCGGGTGGACCACAGCTAGTCCCACATTGGAAACAAAGGGGTAACAAGCTCATCCCCACACTATAAACACATGTCTCTCCACTCATTCAAGGTAAGCCACCACTCTCCATTTACTCCTACCTAGTCTACATTATTACATGTATCTGACTTAGGCATCGGAGGATCGAAGGCCGGCTAGCCCGGTCTTCCCGCTAACCTCTGTTCATGGTTGGTAGGTACGGATCTCGGAAGTGGAAGCTCTCATGACAACCCCGTTTCTTACCCAGAAACAGTGCCTGCCATCGCCGAGATGTCGATCACGGGCTAGGGAGACCGCAAAGGAGGCAATGACATCGTCGATATTCGACATGATGGTTGGGTTGACGTTGCGGTGAAAATGGGAAGAGCAACGCCATAGGCTTAGGGTTAGGGTTTGGGTGCTGCGATACTAGCGGCTTAGAGATTTATTTATATCTATTTATACGTTTTAACCAATTATTTACCATTGAAAATTTTAATCTAAACATTCTAAAAAAATTAGAAAATTAAAAAGATAAATTTGTTTATAAAATTTTCACCGAAAGAAAAATTTAGCCCAATCTAATTCGAAATCCTGGCTCAGTCCTTGTTTTAGGACAAATTAGATTTGAATGGCCGCCCAAGTCATCATTTCATGGGCATGAAACTTGTACTATTTTCTCATGTTTAGGGGATTAGCATACCAAAAATGCAGAGTAAGTGGGATGATCGAATTTGGTGTAAGATCTTATACGTACTGCCATATATTAAAGGGAAATTCGTCCAAACAGTGTCTGAACTTTTCCAGACTATTAATTTTCATACCTATACTTTGAAAAATGTCATAATGGTACCTGAAGTTTTGGCCCCGACCCAATTTCCGTACCTAGCAACAGTAAAGTCGTCAACGGCGTTAAATTTTGAGGGGTAAATCTGGAACTTCAGGTATTCTCAAGAGAAAATCTTCCAAACAGTGTCTGAACTTTTCCAGACTATTAATTTTCATACCTATACTTTGAAAAATATCAAAATGGTACCTGACGATTTAAGCCCGACCCAATATTCATACCCAGGAACAGTAAAACCGTTGACTCCGTTGAACAGTACCAGAAAAGTATGCCAATAACTACCGTTGGGTTCAAACATTGCCCCCCAGACCTCGAAGTCAAAGGTCTTCGTCTTACATCTATAGATGTATGATCCGATCGCAACTTCGAATATGGGAGTTGATTCCAAAGCAGTTGAGAGCCGCAGAACTCAGCTACCTACCTCAGTTTTCTATCAGGAGAAAAAATTGAACTCGGGTTCTTTACTCCTAACAGAAGCTCTGGTACTAGAAGATATGTTGGAATTCGCTAGTACAGATCGAATCCACAATGTGAGGCGTCAACCACCCAATTATTCCCTCTCAGTGATGGCTTCGCCGGCAACGCGATCTTCTCCAGCATCTTCTCTGCTTCGATTTCAATCAAAAATCCCAAAACCCACAATCCAAAAAATCAAATTCAATTATTTGCAGCTGAAATCAATTTCAATTTTTCTTTTTTTGATGGGTTTGGGAGAAGACAACAGAGAAGAAGGAAAGAAAAGTCGTGATTAGGTAGATGCATGTGGAAATTTTGGTAGCTATAACAGCAAAAATGGTTTGGTTTGCAAGTGTTTGCTCGGTTTTAAGCCTAGTTCACCAGATAATTGGAATCATGGAGATTATTTGGGTGGATGCACAAGGAAATTTCAATGCTTTAGGTTGGAATCCGACGAGTCTAATAACAAAGGAATCTGAAATTTTGGTAATTCCACTTTGGGTCAAGTCTGGGTCCGATCTCTGTCGGAAATGGAATGGCGAAGCGATTCCGATCTCTGTCAAAACGGGATGTCGTAGTTTGGGCAATCTGCTAGAAAGCCTTGACGCGGGACCCTAAGTCAGGTTCTGGGGTGTCGGAGGACGATTCCGAATTCAGGTCGTCGATGTAGATGAAGGTCGGGTTCCGATCAAGTATGGGTCTGAGCACGGCTGTTGGCGGTGGTCTGGCATCGTACGCGTATCTTCCTGAGTTCTTCTGGATACGGGTATATGAATATTTAGATCTAGGTATACCATGTTGATATTGGTATTTGAATCTCGTATTGGGCATGGTAGTTATTGGCATACTTTTCTGGTACTGTTCAACGGAGTCAACCGTTTTACTGTTCCTAGGTATGAATATTGGGTCAGGCTTAAATCGTCAGGTACCATTTTGATATTTTTCAAAGTATAGGTATGAAAATTAATAGTCTGGAAAAGTTCAGACACTGTTTAGAAGATTTTCCCTTGAGAATACCTGAAGTTCCAGATTTACCCCTCAAAATTTAACACCCTTGACGACTTTACTGTTGCTAGGTACAGAAATTAGGTCGGGGCCAAAACTTCAGGTACCATTATGACATTTTTCAAAGTATAGGTATGAAAATTAATAGTCTGGAAAAGTTCAGACACTGTTTGGACGAATTTCCCTATATTAAAAAAGGGTGTTTGTGATTTCCTGTTAAAAGTTGCCTTTGTGAAGATCATCCTTCTCTTTTCAATGTTGTAATCAAACCCAAAGCAAATACGTACAATCCAAATTCAACTGATTTTGTTGACAACTTTAGTGGTCAAATAAGGATAGAAATGTAACCATTCACTCATTAATTCAGCATCATATTTACAAAATAAAAATCAATTAAAAGAAAAAACAAAGCCTCAACGGCCTATATGCATAAACAAACCCAGAGAATCCTAATGAAATATGAACCAATTAGAAGAAAAAATAAAACCTTCCCGGTCCAACCATATAAAATAAAGGGGGCAATATATACATACCCACATTAGTCCTAATGCAATATAACCCAGATTACCACCGTTGATCATTATCAAGCCTAAAAACTTCTGTACGTAATGTTCAATAATAATCAACGTACAAGAACTGAGAAAGAAGTAGGTTACGTAGCTACATCGAATAAGAGAATTAGTGAATTACAAACCCTAGCTCGACCTAGAAAAGTGGAGGTGCCGTGTGACCGAAGAAGGGTCTTCCATTTCTACAAATTAAAGAGCCATGAACATTTGGATCACAGATATCCACTGAAGACCTGTTCGTGATATGATGCCTCGCCAATCCCAACGGACGCAACCCGAATGACAACACGAGAATTAACAACGCAATAATTACCAAGCATATGACACACAAGCAACATCTCATCGGCAAGCACAAGCACATCTCTAATTCCTGAGTTTGTTTCTCGCTCCTTCTTACCTTTCTTTTTTCGTCTCTTTCTTTTGCATTTCTTATGGGAACGATGTGTGTTGGGACTTCCTACTGCTATTATTGGTTCCAACTTTAACGGATGTCCTTCGGACTTAAGCCTTTGCAGCCTCATCTCCATTCTGAGATGCAATCCTAGCGGTTTGCTTTGATCTAAACGGTTGAGACATGAATTTTTATCTTGAGAAAGTCTTGCGTACGGCAGACGCAAGGAACACGTGGTACGGGTTGACCGATCAGACCCTTAGTAGGGGGTATTTTGGGTATTTAACTTTTAAAAAGCAGGGGCAGTTTCGAAATGAAAGAAATTTTTGGTGGGTTCTGATTGGGCAGCCGCAAGGCCACGTGGTGCGGTTGCCGTATGTAAGAATTTTTCTTTTATCTTAATGGTCTCAGTAAAAAAAATGACAAAACAAAGTCTCTTTTGTTTCACGGATTAGGAGTAGGATTTAGGAGAAAGCAAATGATCAAATCAATGTTTTAATTTGGGTGTTAATCTTTGTACATCCAGCTCTAGTAAAATATATCCAATAATTCCAATATTATCCTTTATTTGAAAAAAGAAAGAAAAAAGAAATGCTGCAGTACTTCATCGTTGAATTTCAGAATTTTCTGATAAACAAGAAACTGTTTTAGAGAAACGGGAATTGAGAGAAAATTGTTGTGTGTTCTCATTGATAATAGGGGCCTCTTTATATAGAGGATTACAATGTATAGAAAGGTAATCATACAAGGAGAGGTAATCATACATTGAATAGGAATCCTAGATTCTTCTAATTAAACCCTATTACCACTAGGTTAAGTAACCTAGTGTTTGGGCCAGACACAAAATAAGGATTTACTTGAACACTACCTCTTGTATCGCCCAAACACGGTGTTTCTCTCGTTGCATCACTAAAAACCTTGCCGAGTAACAAAAACCCAGTGGGACAAAAATAACCTCGGTCAAAGGGGAAAAAGAGCACAACACACCCTTCACGTTTCGAGATGAACATGTAGACATCTCCCCCTGATGTCTGCGCCTCCCCCTGATGACTACGATCATGGAAGTTCAGATAATTTCCGCAAGCCAATTTTTGCCACATGTTTCTCGAACGTGGATTTGGGCAATGACTTAGTAAATAAGTCTGCCACATTGTCCTCAGATCGAACTTGGTTTACTTTGATCTTGAGGAGCTTCTGTTGTTGCTGATTGTAGAAGAATTTGGGCGATATGTGCTTGGTGTTGTCGCCTTTGATGTAGCCTTGCTTCATTTGTTCAATGCAAGCAGCATTATCCTCATAAATGCTCGTTGGCTCATCTGTGGTAGACTTCAGACCACAATTGCTTCGAACATGCGTAACTATGGATCGAAGCCATATACATTCACGAACTGCTTCGTGAAGAGCAATAATCTCTGCATGATTCGAAGAGGTAGCGACTAAGGTCTGCTATGTAGACCTCCAAGATATCGCAGTCTTTCCCATGGTGAATACATAACCAGTTTGGGAGCGACCGTTGTGTGGGTTAGAGAGGTACCCAGCATCAGCAAAACCTTCCATAACACTTATATCGTTTTGGGATGGGGAGAGGGAACGTGAACCACTATGTATGGCGTCCCTGGCATTTGATGGGTCAGAATCCATCGTCTCTTTGTAGGGATAGAACAAGCCCATATCAATCGTACCACTTAGGTATCGAAAGATATCTTTAACACCAGTCCAATAGCATCGTGTCGGCACAGAGTTATATCTAGCTACAAGTTCACAGCGAATGAGATGTCCAGTCTTGTGCATTGTGCTAAGTACAATAATGCGCCTATTGCACTTAGGTAAGGCACTTCTGCCTCTAGCACTTCTTCATCGTCATCTTTTGGACGAAATGAATCATTCTTTGGATCAAGACTGCGGACGACCATTGGGGTGCTTGAAGGCTTAATCTTGTCAGTGTTGAAACGCCTAAGCATCTTTTGGGTATAAGCTGATTGATGAATCAGGATACCATCTCTACGGTGCTCAAGTTCCAAACCGAGGCAAAACCGTGTTTTCCCAAGATCTTTCATCTCAAACTCGGATTTCAAGTGTTCAGTGGTTTCCCTTAACTCCTTAAGGGTGCCAATTATGTTCATGTCATCGACATAAACCGCTACTATTGCAAATCCAGAACTTGTCCTTTTTATGAACACACGTGGGCATAGTTCATTGTTGACATATCCCTTACCAATCAAGTAGTCACTAAGACGGTTATACCACATCCGTCCGGATTGTTTCAATCCATATAGTGAGCGTTTCAACCTTATAGCAAACGCGCTCCGTGGTTTAGAGCCACTTGATTTGGGTAAATGAAGTCCATCAGGAACCTTCATGTATATTTCTGTATCTAGATCCCCATATAGATACGCAGTAACCACATCCATAAGCTGCATGTTCAGTTTTTCGGAAACTACCAAACTGACAAGGTAGCGGAACGTTATGACGTCCATTACGGGAGAATAGGTCTCCTCGTAGTCGATTTCAGGGCGTTGTGAGAAGCCTTGAGCCACATGGCGAGCTTTGTACCTTACAATCTCATTTTTCTCATTACGCTTTCTAACAAATACCCATTTATGACCAACGGGTTTGGTGTTGGGCGGTATTGGTACAACCTTTCCAAATACCTTTCTTTTCGCTAGAGAATCAAGTTCTGCTTGGATCACATCTTTCCATTTTGGCCAATCAGCTCTACGTTGGCATTCATCAACGGAGCGTGGTTCGATGTCATTGGTCTCAATAATCTCACGCGCTACGGAGTACGCGAATACATCATCAACGATGATGGAGCTTTTTTCCCACGTCCCATGTACACTAGTGTAATTTACAGAGATCTCTACGTTCTCAGGGATAGGTTCTGACATTGAGGCATCCCCCAATGATGTCTCTTGGACATAACCATAATCCGGAACATTCTCATGGGACGGATTTTGAGTATCGATGATCAAAGGATTTGTTTGTGCCTCATTCGCTCTCTTTCTAGGGCGAGTATCCTTCGAACCAATTGGTCTACCGCACTTCCTTGCGGGACCTGCGGCCATAGAGGCCATATCATTGCCATTTTGGGCAATGGCGCCATCTCCTGGTGTCATAGGAGTGGAGTTATGTCCAGTATTCGGGACATCGATCCTTGTAGGCATGTTTGCAGCAGGTATGTGTGATCTCGTCACTTTGGCAACATTAGAAAACGCATCAGGCAGAGTGTCTGCTACGTTCTGGAGCTCGATTATTCTTCGCACTTCAAGTTTGGACTGTGCGGTACGGGGATCGAGATGAGACATAGTGGGGACAGACCACGACAATTCCTGTCGTTCCTGTTGAACATCTGTGTTCTTATCCCCCCCTAACGATGGGAAGACTGTCTCATCAAAGTGACAATCCGCAAATCTAGCGGTAAAGAGATCGCCTGTCAAGGGTTCAAGATAGCGGACAATAGTTGGAGATTCATAGACAACATAGATGCCCATTCATCATTGTGGACCCATCTTAGTACGCTGTGGCAGCGTAATAGGCACATAAATAGCACACCCAAAAATGCGTAAGTGCGAGATATCAGGCTCATACCCAGTCACTAGCTGTAACGCAAAGTAAGATTGGGTTGCAGTGGGTCGTAGACGAATTAGTGTCGCTGCATGCAATATTGCATATCCCCAAGCAGAAACAGGGAGATTGGTGCGCATAAACAATGTCTGTGCTATAATTTGTAGTCGTTTGATAGCGACTTCTGCGAGACCATTTTGGGTATGAACATGGGGAACTGGATGCACTACATCAATCCCCAGTGACATGCAATAGTCATCGAAAGTTTTCGATGTAAACTCCCCAGCATTATCAAGTCGAATTGACTTAATAGGATGGTCAGGGTAGTGAGCCCGTAGATGGATAATTTGGGCGAGGAATTTAGCATAAGTAGCATTTCGAGTGGACAACAGCGCGACATGTGATCAGCGTGTCGACGCATCAACCAATACCATAAAGTATTTAAAAGGTCCGCATGATGGTTGAATTGGTCCACAGATATCCCCTTGGATTCTTTGTAAGAACGGAATGAGTGTTTTGGGATCCTTTGCGTAGGACGGTCTCGGTCCTAATTTCCCGAAGGAACAGATGGCCATGGTTGGCGCCATTTATGGCGTTGTCACAAGGGACTTGGGCGGCCCTTTGGCAGCCCAGGACAGCTGCAGCGCCTGATGCTGCGGTGGCTACTGTCCTACTAAGTCCAGGAATCAATTTTCGATTCTTGCTTCTTCTCACTCTGAAGAATGGATGTCCGTGTGAAGTATTTAGTATATGGATCATCATATCATAACCAGGATGTCCTAGTCGATCATGTCAAAGCCAGTATGTGTCAGAATCGAAAAGATATTCTCTTATCACATTATTGGATTCAATTGGTCGAATTGTAGTGACATAAAGTCCACTAGATTGACACATAAGCTTCTCTAAGATGCGCTTTCGTCTGCAATCATTAGAGGTAATGCAAATGAACTCTTTTTCGTTCTCAGTATGCGTTTTCATATGGAATCCGTTGGCTCTTATATCTTTAAAGCTCAATAAGGTTCGATTTGCCTTAGGAGCGTAGAGAACTTCTACGACTTTAATCAAGGTGCCATTTGGCAATAGGAATTGGGTCATTCCATGTCATTGAACTAAACCTGATGGCCCAGCCATCGTAGTCACAGATGAATATGTAGGCAACATCTCTAAGAATAATTGCCTATCGCGTAGAATGGTGGGCGTAGTCGCACTATCCGCAAGACATTGTAGTTCTCCAGAATCCATTCCTTGAAAAGAAAAGCTCGTAATTAAAAAGGAGTCATAAAGAAAAGAACTCAACTTTTATTAATAAGCCAACGGGATTGCATCATTATCTCTTTCACTAGAGAAAATCTAATCCAAAAAACTAGCTAATGCAAAACAATGGTAATCGTCTAACTTCTTTCGGTAATTCCAACGCAAATGTGACCAGGTGAGTAGAGAGATGTCGGTGGAGCAAGGCTCACTTAAGTACCACTAATCTCAAAACCTTCCTAGACATCACATTTTTTATTGAGTACGCCTACTTTGAAGAAAGATTAAACCATTGGCATTTACTACAAAAATAATATGGCAATTGCCTACATCTCTTGGAAAATAAAAAGACTTAATCAAAATTGCCAATTTCTGGGTCTTGATCCTTGAAGTCTTCCACCCTTAGATCGAGATCGCCATCTTGATCTTCTTGTTCCATGTAATTTGCCTCCCTTGCTTCATGATACATCTTGTATGCGTTTGCAACATTCTGGGATGCTTTACACGCCCTTGCCCAATGTCCTGGTAATCCACACCTAAGACAAGCATCTTTATGGTCAGGTTCCCTTGATCGAGGCGCTTTAGAAACGCTTTGGGGACGGTTCCTTCCTTTGGTGGAGTCACCACTATAACCGGAGGCTTGGCCTCTCTCTCTCTTCACACGTTTACCTCCACGGTTCCGTGCACGCCTATCTTGGTTCCTTCCTCTTTAGGGCGAGAATATGGACCAGAACGTCCAGAATTATCACTATCCTTAGGGTTTCACTCCTTGCGCCCTCCCTTAGGGGCGCGACTATAATTAGACTTCGGAATTGACTTGGCTCCCACGAGTCTAGAGTTATAGTTCTTCACAAGTATGTTGTCGTGCTTTTCAGCTACGTTCATGGCACAAATAAGCTCATGAAATCTTGTGATGCGTCCAGCATTGACATCAATCTGATAGTTCTTGGCTACCATCAATGCAGAGACAGGGAAGGTAGAGAGAGTCTTCTCGATCAACATCATATCAGTGATTTTCTGCCCACAGAATTCCATCAAAGACTTGATACGACTTGATACGAAGTGCTTCCAAATTGTAGTCAAGTACAGACTTGAAATCACAGAAGCGAAGGCTATGTCATCTCACTTCTAAATCTGGAAGCAGGGAGTCAAGAACGTTGCCAAAACGCTGCTCGAGTTCTACCCATAATTTTTGTGGGTCTTCCTCATTGAGGTACTCATTCTGGAGCGCGTCATTTATGTGCCTTGTCATGAGAATGATGGCTTTAGCTTCATTCGCCTCTCTCGTAGCTCTATTTGCTTCAAAAGCAGTAGCTTGTTGAGGAGTAAGCACATCCTGACTTGGCTTTTGGATCGTACTCAGGATCCCATCAGCCTTAAGATGCTAGCACATCACGGACCCACTTGTGGTATCTTGCGCCTGTTATCTCTAGTGGAGCGAAGCTCAATTTGTTCAAGTTACTCATCTTGAAAAACAACAAGAAAATCGGGTTAGTTTCGGAGCAAAATAGGCTACCACGAAGACAATAAAAATTTCTGAGCGTAGTCGCTTCCAAGAAATTGGGAATTTCCGAGCGTAGTCGCTTCCAAGAAATTCGATTCCAAGAGGGGTTGGATTAGATCGAACCAATGATGTTTGTGGTCGATCATTTTATCTCAACAAACTCTAAGTTTGGAGGACTCTACAAGCTCCAAGTTTGAAACGAGCACGAACCCCCACAGTTCGGCTTTTTGGTCTCCTCTATGAAGAAGAAAGGGGGGTAGAAGAAGGGAGGTTGCAAGTCCCCGAGAAAAGAAGAAAAAAAGAATAAAAACTTCAAAAATGGGAACTTTTAGAAAATTTTACCTTGAAAAATTGACGGGAAAAGGTCGCCGGAAAACTAGTGGTCGGCGGTGGTCGGCGCTGAAGTTGCTGCGGGGATGCTGCAGGGCTGCTGCATGCGGGGCCCTGGGCCGCTGCTACTGGGAAGGCGAGCATTCGCGAGGGCAACGAGCGAGCGTGCATGAGGGCAGCGAGCGAGCGTGAGGGCAGGCGAGTGTTCGCAGGGGCAGCGAGCGTGCGTGAGGGCAGGCGAGCGTGCGCGGGGAAAAGGCGAGTGTTCGCGGGGGCAGAAGGCAAGCATGGCTTGTGGGCGCTGCAGGGGCAGCGAGGCTAACCTGGTAGGGTTAGCGTTGCATTGCGATGCGGGGGCTGCGGGGGCAGTGGTAGCGCCGGGGAGGCTAATCCGGTGAAGAATTTTTTCTGTTTTTAGGGTTTTGGTTTTTAAGGGTAGGGTTAGGGCTCGTGCTGATAACGTGTTTTAGAAAAACGGGAATTGACAGAAAATCGATATGTGTTCTCATTGATAATAGGGGCCTCTTTATATAGAGGATTACAATGTATAGAATCTGAATCATACAAGGAAAGGTAATCATACATTAAATAGGAATCTCTAGATTCTTCTAATTAAACCTATTACCACTAGGTCAAGTAACTTAGTGTTTGGGCCAGACACAAAATAAGGATTTACTTGAACAAAAACTAGATGAATTTTAGAATTATCAAAATTCAGTTTCTACTCCGACTATTCTATAGACAGGAAGATTTGATTGGGTATCTTGTCTCTATAGTTTATATCTAGAAATGAATATATCATCAATGTATACATATTCCTCCCTGCTAATTTGGAATATTGCATAAGCATCTAATTAAGACCTCTTGGAAATTAGGTTTAGTTCTTATACTGGAAGAGAAAACAGATGGGTGGCATGGGGAGAGGGAAGTGGGGACGCAGATGGGTGATGGCCTAGTTCGAAGGGAAGATGATGCACACTCAACTTCTTTTCTTCTTCTTCTTCTTCTTCTTCTTCTTTTTTTTTTTTTTTTTTTTTTTTTTTTTTTGAGAATACTTCTTTTCTTCTTTCTTTTTTCAGTTATTATTAATTGTTTAATAGAAAGGGCAAATCTGAAAATTTGACAAATATTTGATAGGGCTAGGTGGTACTAAGATAATATTTGTCGGGTATATGTAGAAACACTATTTAATTTTCATAGTCCAGGACACGCCATTGTTTCGATACATTAATGTTAGATTTGACGGTTGTGGTAATAGATTAGCCCCTTATAGTGGTAGATTAGTCCTCCATCTTACATGGGAACTTGAAAGTCTCCCACGGTGAAAGGAGATCATTTCAACATAATCAAATTCATATCCATTAAGGTTAATCAAGTTAATATCATCATAATCTGTCATTTTCCCTTCTTGTTTTTTTTTTTTTTTTTTGAGTAAAAGAGGTCATCCTGGCCCATTATGTAATTCAACAAGCAGTACAAAAATGATCCACCCCTATGGGGTCGACAGAAAGAACCGTTCCGTAGAAACTACTACAAAGCCACCCCTAACTAAAAGAGCAAACAAACTAGTAATCTCCTAGCACACCCACCTTTTAGGATTAAACCCAAAACAAAGAAAAGTAGAGCACCGAAGAAGATTTAAAAACCCCAATGGGGACGACGAGGTCTCTCTTTTCTTTGCGATCTCTCCCGCTCAATGCAAGAAAAAAATAGGTCCATCATTCACAAAAGAATGAAGGCCCAAAACTAAATTAAAATTTAAAGACAAAGTAACTGCCCAGGCCCAAAACAAAACCCTAGCAGCCCAACCAAAACACCTAGGGTAAACCCTAAATGAGAATGCAGTCAAGCCGCCGCCGTCATACACCACTCGCCGGAATACGTCGCCTGCGCTACCACCACCATTGATAGCATCCTCCTCGAGGCCGCCACCCATACCAGCAAGCAGCCCTGATAGGAATGGACCCAATTCCAGCAGAGGATAACGAGTCCCACCACTATACTCAAAACCAAATTCCAGCCCGACATCCTCTGCCGGCAAAGAAAAATCAAGAACACCACCAGTCCCTTTGTCCTCCATAAGAATCGACCGATCCCAGCCATGCCAGAGAGCGCCACCATCAAACGGAAAACCCAGTATCTCCAACGGCCTCAGACACCAAGCGCTGCCATTCGTGTCACCCACAACCATACCTCTATAAAGCCGGTCAAACACCAGATCACCTTTACCTCCCCCATCAGAAGCTTGAGAGAGAAAATTAGGTAGGTTTCAACGGGGAGGCCCGTCTTCACCACCACAGTTTGGACCATAGAAGGAGGAAAAGCCATCCATCCAGATCGTAAGCACACGGCCTCCACCAGCAGAGAAAGGAGGCGGAGGGGAGAACTCACTATTTTTAATTCTTTAGCTTTCCCCTTCTTGTTTCTTAGCTCCACACTTCTAGTGATTTCATCAGTTTTAATTATATATGACTATAATGTTCTTATTATGGTACGTGAATACTATTGTTATCTCAAATACTTTTAATTTTTTTATTGTTTTCTTATTATTATGGTATTACACTTTTTTTTTTTAATTTTTAATCTAAGAAGGTCAACCATTTATTGAAATTGAAAGATAACAAAGATACGATGCCAAAAGGTATAAATAAAGAAAATAAACAATGCGAAAGGAAAAGATGCAAAAATTGCATCTGAAATATAAAGACTTAAACATGCAAGAGCAGCAGCTTCAAAACGCAGCGCTAATTTTACACTACGGATTGCAGCCATGTAGTGAATTGAGTAGTCGGTGGTTTGACTACTGTTAACGTTAGTGATCCGTGGGATCTCTAGTTAGCTTTAGAGAGAGAGAGAGAATGACACAAGAAGTATAGTGGTTCGTTTCCCGCCTTAGCGGGAAACTACATCCACTTGAATGTTACACTAGTGTGTTGAGCCTTGCGGCCCAAGGGGATTACAAAAGATGTAATGGGATGGATGTTTAAGTGGGAGGAGGCATTCCTTTTATAGGTGAAGGAAGCCATTTCCTTTACATGGTTTTCGATGTGGGACAAGCAATAACTATTTCTAGTCTAGAAAAGCATATTGTATAGGCAACTTGGCAAGGCCGGAAAGGTGGCTTCCCGGCGACGGATTTGCAACTTTCGGATACCGTAGCGTAGCTTGAACATAGGGCTACAAGATACAAGTAGTGGTTGGGCCTCCCCATGGCTTGTGGGTGTCCCAAAGAGGGTGTTAATTATGCTTGGTGAGATAGCAAACTAGCCTTGCTAGTAGAGGTATCTACAAGTCCCCGAAGTCCCCAAGTATGAGGTGTGTGATACATGTTGATGCATACACGCGAATGGTGCCGAGTACGATCGATTATGACGTACAAACTTGAGAACGCGTATGGTCGTGTGAGCATATGGATTGCATATGATAAGTGTAAGTTGCATGAGCGGTGCGAAGGTAAGCGTTTGTAATTCGTGAATGATGAATACATGAACGCTTGTGTTTGTTTGGTTGTCGCTCGTATTAATGGAATGCGAAAAGAATTCGATTTGTAGCGAACAACAAATGGTAGAAGAATTCAATATTGCATTAATGTGTATGAGCATGTAAAATATTGAGAGTTGTCTATGTGGATCTTATGGCCATATAACACGCACAATAGATAGTGGCAAGTGTAATGGGTGTCCATATAAAATTGTGGGAGTAGTCCTGGTGACATCGTATGAAGCGTTTGTGAACTTGGGGCTTAAGTAAAACATGTTGGGCATGATCGAGCAAGTTGGGTGTAGTTGAGTGTGTAGGCGTTGTGCGAGCATGCGAGGCGTGGCCCAAGCGCAAGTCGTGGCCATACTCGATACCCAAACGAGTCGTAACCCGAGCAAGTCGTTTATCCGAGCATGTTTTAGTAAGTCGTAAGTGTCACAAGCTTCTAGATGAGTGTCACATTTATTTAATTGAGTTGCAATTAAGTAGTAGCATGGCATATGTGTATAGCATGTACTTGTAGTAAAGTTGCTAATAACATTTTGTAGGCATGCTTAAGGGTGATGGAGACATGTATAGACATGACAATAGCTCTAATTGCAAGAGCGTAAAAGATAAGATATAGTGACTTATCTTGTGCCGATTTGGAGCGAGTTGGAGGCTAGTGGCGTTTGGACGAGCGTGATGGTCCGTATGATCGGTGAATGATCGCCAATAGTTCTTGGCCTTGTTTATAGAGAGAAGTTGACCGTTGACTTCCTATTGGACATGAAGAGAAGCCGGCAAAGCAATGTTTGTGTTGATAATGCTATGTGCATGCATGAGTTGGCATGGTCAAAGTCATGAAAAAGAATAAGTGGTTTGCTGGGTGTCCAGAGCACACTGCTAGGTGTCTAGAGCACATAAGTGGTTGCTGGATGTAGTGAAATGCAGCGGCACAGAGGAGTACAGGCGGAGCCGCAGATGAGCTAGAGGTGGCCTCACCATCGGATCATGAAACCCAGCTGAGGACAGGCGGATGAGCTAGCGGTTGGAGGAGCTGCTGACCGGCGGAGCTCCAAAGCGGAACAGAGTCCGAGCTCGAGGCCGGCGGAGATGCAACCTACAGATCGCAGCTGGGCGGAGGAGCTCGTAGTGGTGCCCAGTTCAGCGGAGAAGCTGGGCGGAGGAGCTCAGTTGGGCGGAGGTGCTGTTGGAGGCAGAGCCGGCTAGCGGAGGGGCCCAGCGGAGGCTGCAGTGGGCCGACGCTAAAGTGTCGCTGACATGAGCGGTGTGGCTGTGCGAAAGTTTGGCGGAGCTTGTGCCAGCAGCCAGCGCTGGCGGAGGACTTGGCCGGAGGTGTGTCTGGCGGAGCTGAGTGGAGAAAACCAGTGGAGGATGCCGGCGGGGGTCCCCTGGCGGACGACTCTCCGGCGGAGGGCTCGGAGCTGCAACCTGGCGGAGGAGTAGGCCAGCGGAGCATGAAGCTAGTTGAAGCTGGTGAAGTCGGCGGAGCGGAGCCTGTGGCCGGCGGACGTCCTTCCGGCGGAGGATGATGTGGTCAGCGGAGGCTTGACCGGAGGAACGGAGGTTTGAGCTCGAAGTTCAGCGAAGTGTTGGTGTCCGGCCGAAGTTGAAGTTCAGCGGAACTGAAGTCTGGCGGAGCCGGAGCTTGATGGAGACCACGAGTTTGGTCGAAGAAGTTGGACGGAGCTGCAGTTGGGTGCGCAGCGGCGCTGCAGAAGTTCGGCGGAGCGGAGGTTGCTGGCGGAGCTGAGAAGGAGTGAGATGCAGGCCGTGGGTGTGAAGAAAAAATGTTTGGGTGTCCAGAGAGGAGCGGCGGAGCTCCGGAGTTGCAACCTAGCGGAGGTTAGGCTAGCGGAGCTAGGGCCAGCGGCAGCGTAGGAGCTCCACCCCAGCGGTGAAGTTCGGCGGATCTGCAGTCAGCCAGCGGACGAGCTGTGCAATCTTTCGGAGCTGTCCAGTTGGGCGGAGCTGCTGGCGGAGCAGAGCCGGCATCGAGCCGAGCTCCGGAGTTGCAGTGAGCGGAGGAAGTGCCGCTGATGGTTCTCCGACGGAGCAGTCGAGCTGCTGGTGTGGTTGGTAGTATCTGACGGGAAAAGTCGATAATTTGAAAAAATGGAGAAGGGTGCCCAGAGAAGTTTTCTGGGTGCCCAGAGAAGCTTTTTTTTTTTTTTTTTTTGAGGTTCAGCGTTGACTAAGCCTTGTTCGGCGTTGACTGACCATCTCCGGCGTTGACCAAGCATTGACCGGCCCCTGATGTTGGTGTTTTGATCAGTTTCTGCAAGTTTTGACCACTCCTTGGGCGTTGACCACGTGTTGACCGGCGTTGACCAGTGTTGATCAGCCCTCAATGTGCAAATTTCTGCACATTTCTGCTCTAGTTGTACCGCTGGAGTTATGTTGATCATGCCTTGGCAAAAGTTACCGCCAAGAAACACAAATTCAAACATGAACTCACTGGGAACCAATGAAAACTCAAGAATGAAAAGGGTGACCAATGAGTTTGAAGTAGCTCAAAGAAGGAGGGAAAAATTTCCTTGAGTTTCGCTAAGTAGACTTAGCTCACGGTAGGTGACGAAGCCATTGTGTTGGCTTCCCACAGCCGACGCCAATGTTAACGTTAGTGATTCGTGAGATCTCTAGTTAGCTTTAGAGAGAGAGAGAGAGAGAGAATGACACAAGAAGTATAGTGGTTCGTTTCCCGCCTTAGCGGGAAACTACGTCCACTTGAATGTTACACTAGTGTGTTGAGCCTTGCGGCCCAAGGGGATTACAAAAGATGTAATGGGATGGATGTTTAAGTGGGAGGAGGCATTCCTTTTATAGGTGAAGGAAGCCATTTCCTTTACATGGTTTTCGATGTGGGACAAGCAACAACTATTTCTAGTCTAGAAAAACATATTGTGGAGGCAACTTGGCAAGGCCGGAAAGGTGGCTTCCCGGCGACGGATTTGCGACTTCCGGATACCGTAGCGTAGCTTGAACATAGGGCTACAAGATGCAAGTAGCGGTTGGGCCTCCCCATGGCTTGTGGGTGTCCCAAAGAGGGTGTTAATTATGCTTGGTGAGATAGCAAACTAGCCTTGCTAGTAGAGGTATCTACAACTACCCATGCAACCCCAACGCACAAATTGACCAAAACCAATTTGACACCGGAATGAGGGCACTCTCCCACCTAAAGATCGAGCCAGCCAAGGGAATCAGAACATGGCCATGTTGGCAAACGATCTTTCACAAATAGATACCAAAGACTTGGGTCCCGAATCCAATACTAGTAACGCACAGGAACCCCAAGCCATTCAAGAAACTGACAAGTAGCCCAACAATGATAATGGGGCCCAGTCGAAACCCAAATCCCACCTGGATCCCAGATCAGGATCCAATTACAAGGACCACCCAGATCCCAGAACCTGATCTTGGGGCACAGTTCCCACCGCCGGCTCGACCCCAAACCAGCCCGCCATAGTCTCACCTCCAACGAGCACGAAGATGAAGCTTTGACGCTGACTTCTGGCGTCTGGCGTCCAAACCAGCATGAGGCAATCGACATCTCTACCCAGAGCCCTTCGTCCCCAATAATCGCCACCATTAGTCACCGCCCAAACAAACCCAACAACCGGAACAGTGAACGACGTCCGCTATCCCACCGTCAGAATCCACACGACGTCAGCCAGTGACCAAAGGAAAACACCACAGAAGGAAGCCTGCGATGCCCAATCCCGGGATGAGACTGCCATCGACAAACCTCCTTGAACTTTCAGACGACCTCCGCCGCCAAGCACACCACCACCACCGCCACCTTGGAGAGCGACAAGAAAATTAAAGAACAGGCCGGAACCCGTGAGGAACTCCATGAAGATGGAGTAGGTACAGGGACGACGAACTCAAAAGGACGCCGTATCCCAAACCCTAGCATAGCTAGGTCACTTTTTTACTATTTTACGCTTATTATGGTATTACAATATTACCAAACATTGTAAAGAAAATGTTAATTGATGTCGACATTGCACCCCACAAGCCAAATGAGACCTGACCATATTTCAAATCAAAAGTGGAGCTTTTTTTTTTTTTTTTTTGAAAGGTTCAAAAGAGGAACTATAGGTCTGTAGCAAGTTGCAATCACCAATCTTCCTCCTCCTTGTTACTGGTTTATTATATGACTTAGACTCTTAGAGTATCTAGTATAATTTCATGACCTAGTTCATGACAAGTTCAATGGTGAGTATAAGTTCGTTACCTTTACGTAGAACGGATACTTGATCAATACATTCATGGACTTGAGATGAGCTTCTCCATTCTTTCATGAAGATGAGTTTCTCTGTTACAAGTAAAATGAAGTTAAAAAAGTTCGTAGTTACATTGATACAGAGACCAATGAATGCTGGCATTCAAATCAAAATCATCTATAAATCCTAGTATCCTGGTTATCAATCAATTCTGAAAATTTTCTTCTTAAAAATAATAAGGTAACGCAATTTACTTCTAATCAAATCGAATTGCAGATTACACAGAGAGAAAAATAAACATCGGAGAATATGTATCATATATATAACTGAATAAAGACTTGAAGATCAACCACCATCTTTTTTTTCGATTAACAGATCAACCAACATCTTGCTGTGCAATACTGCAATGTAGCCCAGAAAAATAAATTTACCAGCATTACAAACTCAGCCCTAAAAGCTCAATATATCTTTCTCCAAAAAAACAAAAAAAAGGGAATAGAGATATATATATATATATATATATATATATATATATATATATATATATTACACAGTATCAATTATATTGGCCTAGAAGGGTGAAGGTGCTAGGTGATCGAACCACGAAGGTGAAGGTGCAGGTGCTAGTAATGGTCTTCCAGGTCTACATAGAGATCCAGGAGCATATGGATTACAGTTAATATCTACGAAGAGCTGGGTCCGTTTTGTATGATGACCATGCCACTTTTTGAATGGACCATAACCAAGCAAAAAACCGATTGTGATTATCAGACCTACAATGCAGATAGCACACATGCATATTCTAGCGAGGCACATCTTTGCTTTGAAGATTTTTCCTTCTTTCTTTCTCTTTTATATTTCTTTTGACCTCAGAAAAAGGTTTCTTCTCCGTTTGAGATCTTGGTATTCCCTGCCTGTTACAGGGGGAATGCAATTTGTTTTTAAGCGAAGTCCTCGGTTTTAAAAGAGGGCAATTAGTATAGTTAGTAAATTCGCGTATAATATGCGTAGACCATCAATTGTTTGGTAAGAATATTTAGGATGTAAAGACAATTGTCATGGCATGCCTGACCTGAAAGAGAATTCCAGCTTGGCTTTGAGAGTTCGTGGTCAAGATTAAATCCTTGTAAATACAATGTATGTCCTCTAATCCTTAAGGAAGACTCAAATCCAAGTATATTCAGCACAAACCTAACCGACTCGATATGAATGTTTGACAAACTTAGAAGGCAGTCTATACTAAGTTTTCTAGTACAGAAATTATTAGGTGTAGTTTTTGATTTCATGCATTGCCTCGGTCTAATTTATATGCTTCACCTGGTGTTATAAGTAACACCGAAAAACTTTATTTTATAACAAAATATTGTCCCTGCTGCTTATGTACTTTCTAGTTTCAGTAGTTGATGAATTATGGTGGTTAAACTTGTATCATTGTTGATCTTGATTCCACTCAACTCTTGTGCCTATTCTCTTGACAAGCATAACCGTCGGTCTCTATATTCAGCGTCCAATTAACTAAAATGCAGAGAGGGTTATGATTCTGGTGGTTAAGAACATGTATCCTCAGTTCCTCACATAAAGTAACAGAGTTCGAATCCTCCCACTACTAGAAATCTGTTCATTTACATCAGTCCAGAACCGATGTAAAACTAAACTCTGACCGATCTCTTAGTGGCTAATGTAAAAGATGCAGACATCAGTATAAGCGCGTTTTTAACCGATGTCCCAGACAAGGAGCATATATTCAGATTGGAGTAAATGCAGAGCTCAGGAAAACTCCTCACAATCTAAACCATTCCGTATGGGCTAATAGTTGTAGAGTTTCTACAAGTCACCACTAGCTCAAAACCTTTTAACATAGGCAATACTAGGAATTCATTACTAAAGTTAATTCAGGCAAAGCAAAAACATATCTATATTCAGATATTCAACAAACAAATAAGCTTGCAAGTCAACAAGTTCGCAGCCATTTTTAATTGCTAAGCAACCTATAACACAAAAGCTGAAAGTTTTGCAGCAATAAAATGCAGAGGCAAACAGAACACAATTCAGAAAACACACCAAAGAATCTGCAAACAAAGAGAAACAACACCTCATTTACCCCAAGGTAACATCGGGTTTGCCGAAATATCACAACAAAAACCCAGAAATCTATCTAAACTCTAAACTAGCTAACATCAACTACTTGCTCAAAATTCCAATACAAAACCCACATCGATTCAGTACCATTAAAATTTAATCTGAGCAGTACCTGAAGTGGTCGAGTTGAGAGAGAAATCCTCCAGGGAGCAACGACGTTTCGATACAGGAATCCGTTGGGCTTTTCTTCAAACTCGAGTTGAGGCCCTGTATTACCAGTCGGTCAATTTGGTACCAAATTCATAAAAGTTGGCTGCTTTGTATCTGAAGAACTTGATAAAAGTTGTCCAAATATTTGATACTAAAACAATCATACTTACAAAGATTACTTCGTCTCCTTCAAGAGTCCAGATCTGCACCTTCGAGAGTCGCCTTGTATTACCCAGTGGCCTCCCGGTCGTTCTTTGAAGCCACTAGCGCCGAATCGCTGCCGATTTCTTGCAGTCGCCGACCTTCAATTCGAGAGACTAAGACGGAACGACACCGTTTAGAAAAGCCTGGATGATGTCCTCCTCCTCCTCGGAGCACAATGCTTGGTCGACGTCGACATTCTTGGTTTGGCAGGGGGAGGGCAGCAGCGGACGTCGTCTTGCTGGGAGGCGCGTAAGATGAAGGACTGGATGAAGGAGGCGATCGACGAGGGTAACAATGGCCGCGAGTTCGACTGAGTCGAGTTTTGGGAGGAGATCGAGTATGGGTCCAGAATGGAGGTTAATTCAGAGTCGAGTTTTGGGAGGAGCTCGAGTATGGCCGCTTAGGGTTTTTGTTTTGGTTTTGGGGTCGGGCCGGGTGTTTTTTTTTCTAAGTGTGAAAATTTTAAGTTTTTGTCCCTGCGCCTTTGAATTCATTAAAACACTTAGCGCTTTTTGCAAAAATAGGTTCCCGCAAATTTTCGAACTAAATTTTTAACACCGGTCATTTTAAGAACTGATGTTAATGACATACATTTAAATCGGTATTTTCGTAAAACGATGTTAGATTTATTTTTTACATCGTGGGCAAGTATGACCGATTTAAATGATGTGATGTAAATGAACAGATTTCTAGTAGTGTCCTTCTACCTGGATTCTTTTGTTTAACATGTATGTATAGCCAGTTTCACAGTTCTTGGCAGTTGAGTAGGTAATAAGTCCACAGTCGATGGCACAGTGTAACAAAACCTTGCTAGCTACCAACTAATGGCATTTCAGAGAGCCTAGTGACATTCTCTGAAATTAATTTCTTTACTTCGTCCACATATATAGCATGAATTGTTTAATACATGGGAAATATGATCCGCTTGCTTTGATTTCCTAGTTCCAATAGCTTTGGTTTAGATTGATTGCCTATTTCCAATAGCTTTGGTTTCTTTGGTGCAAATCGTAACAAATTGTCAATGGCGTCATCAGGGGCGGATCCAGGAATTCAACCTTGGTGGGGCTTGAATTTCTTAACAAATGAAAAAAAAATGGCTCTGCACATCAGCAACATCCATGAACTCCATTCAAGTTTACACACAAATTCAGCAAACCCAACCCAGAAATCAAATTCACGTTTACACACACACAAAAATTCAACAAACCCACAAATTCACGTTTACACAATTTCAGATACCAAAAAACAACCCAGTACCCAGAAGGCCAGAAATCAAAAAGGGTTTAGCTAATTAGCTTTAACAATTTCAATTTGGGTTTTATGAATTGGTTATCAGAATACCTATTTAACATCGATGATTAGGTATTTCGGTGGACTCACTGATCAAGCCATCAAGGGCCAAAGACAGAGCCAGAGGAGGAGGAGAATAAGAGAAGAGACCTGGAGCAGTAATCGGTGTGTTGAGAATATATGTCATCTCACATGGGAAAAATGGGACCTTGCCTATGGGTTTATAAGGGTTTGGGTCACTCCATCCATTGCCAATTGGTTTTGGATGTGAACCCCAGATTACTTTATCATGGTATCAGAGCGGGTTACCCACGTGTGCATGCCTAACGGCCACACGGGTTCCACGTCACCCAAAGTTGTCCACGTGTATGACTTGAAAATTCGCCACACGTGCGGGGGCGTGTTGAGAATATATGTCATCCCACATGGGAAAAATGAGACCTTGCCTATGGGTTTATAAGGGTTTGGGCCACTTCATCCATTGCCAATTGGTTTTGGATGTGAACCCCAGATTACTTTATCACGGTGGAGAAACTAATCAAGCCATCCAGCCATCAACACATTGAGGGCCGAAGACAGAGAGGAGGAGATGAAGAAAAAAAGAAACCTGGAGCTTGAGTTTACTGCTGGAGCCTGGAGGCCTGGATCTCGGAGACGGAGAGGAGTAGAACAAGACGAGAAGAATCGGTGGTGGGGCTTGAGAAAGGGAAAGAGACTTCAAAAAAAAAAAAAAAACATATATATACACCTAATTTTTTTATCCGGCCCTAAAATCTCGGTAGGGTTTGAGCCCTACCGAGAACATGGCTGGATCCGCCCCTGGGCGTCATGACCGTGCCCTAGTGCTACTTAGCTTAATATCTCCATGGACGCCCAAGTTTCCCCTCTAAAGCCAGGATCCATGAATTAATGGCTAGTACAGGTCTGGTGTTCTGAGGCATGCATGCTTCACTATGTTGTGTGTTTGGTCAATAAGCGTGACTCATGGTCATAAGGAGCTTCCTTGCTTATGTAAACTCGAGTCTAAGTATTGACATAATGACATGCTTGTGTTGCTTACTAGTTAGCGAATAATTGGTGTATGTAGTTATGTACCACTCCAAGTTCAATGAATGGATGATCTTCTTTGTCACTCGGATGCAACACACCCATTTTTTTCATTCGATATTTAAGGCAGATTCAAATGAATCGATGATCTTCCTTAACCCGATATTTAAGGCAGATTCATTCCGACACAACACTATTCAAGGCAGAGATCCATTTTGGATTGACAAGTGAGGAAAGGGTGAGAAAATGTTGTAAAAGTTAGGAGCAAGTAGATGGGAAAGTGTAGTATTATGCTCAATATTCCACATTTTGCTCTTTACCCTCATCCTAGCTAATTCCAACTAAAAGGGTCTCAATGTAAAAGGGGCACCCATAAAACAGCCACATAAACAGTAGTCTAGTATTCTTCTCTTTGTCAAAGTCATAGTCCCATTAGAGTCAAGGAGCCAAGATCAACAGTAAAACAACAAAAGGGCACACAGTCAAAGTCTTGAGCTGCAAACCCAATTTTCATGCAGAGCTTCAAGGGCTCCTTGTTATTGATCTGTTAGCTCTACTGTAAAACCCAGATTTCCTTCTACTGAAATTTTAACCTTAAACAATAAAAGTTTAAAGAAAAAAATAAATTTAATTCAATTAAAATATCAAGGTCACACAAAGATCAAGGCCCAACATTAACAATATAGAATTAAAGAACCTAAATTCCAAGAACAACATCCAAATCCCCAGCTGCAATGCAACGCAGGAACCCAGATTACCAGATTCAAATAATAACGAGAAAAAGAAAAAAAAAAGTTAAACAAAGACAATTACAAGGAATTAGAGGAACCCAACTAGTGGTAAGGTGGAGGTGCAGCATAACCCAAGAAGGGTCTGCTGCCACAGAGAGAGCCATGAACATTGGGATCACAATAATCCACAGTGTCTTTCAGCTTGTGAAACCCGTTCTTGAAGACTCCGAACCCGAACAACATCCCGATCAGTATCGCCACCAGAATCAGGCACGTGCAGCACATGCACACTCTCCCCGGGAAGCACATCTTCTCCTTCTCTGCTCTGCTCTGCTCTGCTCTGAGATCTTGGAATTCTGGGTTGTGAGGATTTGTGGTTTTCTTTTTGATAAATGAGGGGGGATTGGCAATCTGGGTTTTGAGGATTTGTGAAAAATGTGAGAGGGCAGTCCTTGTCGCAGGGTGAGAAAGAGAGAGAATGGAGAGGGTTCGACGCTAGGGGAATCGTTTGCTTAAAAGGAAAGCGAATTGTTTGCGGATTCGAATTGGGATAATAGGAAAAAGGGAGACGTTATTCTTTCGTCTTTTTGGTGTGGTTTTTTGGGGATGAGAAAGGTAGTTGGCTTTTTTTTCGAACGTTGATGTATGATCTAACGGAAACGGATGAGGGTTGCGTAGATGGATTAGTTGTCGTCTTTAAATGGAAAAACTGACATTCTGATTGTAATTATTTGATGTGGAAAACTTAAGGGGTTATGTGGCATTGAAATGATGGCATTTGTGATGGTTCAACTCAGGGTTTCATTGTTTCAGCCATTAGTCACCATCCTGTTTCGACACTCGACACTAATGACTAAGAACATCTTTAGCAATGTTAATCATTTTTAAGTTAAATTTTATTCAAAATAGCTAAAAAGTTATTTTGGCTGGGTGGTGCTATTCACACACCATTTTTCTCTATTCACACACCCCTTTTAATTTTATATTACTTTAATTCAATCTTTTTTATAAATTACCCTAACTACCCTAGCTCCCTTGTAAATCTGTTTCTTTTTCTTTTTTCTATTTGGCAATTCAATCATGAATCAAACATCATTATGCAATAATTCAATTTTTTTTAAGGACTAATTTCAGTTTACCCCCCTGAGGTTAGGGGTCGTCATCATGTTAGTCCCTCTAGTTTCAATTTAATCATGTTAGTCCCTGTACTCTCAAATTTCATCATCCGTGTCCAATTTCTATTATTCCGTCCAATTCGGACCGTTAAGTCTGACTTTTGAGGGCTAAAATGGTCATTTCAAGACAAAAAAAAAACTACAAAAAAAAAAGATTTTTTTTTCTTTTTTTTGTTTTGCATTTTTTTTTATTTTCTTGTTTTTTTATTATTTTTCTTCGCTTATTATTATTATTATTTTTTTTATTATTTTGTCTTCAACCTATACACCACAAGTTATAATAGGTTTATAAAAACAAAAAAAAAATACTCTAGGTGGTTAAAAAGCCGCTCGCTGGTTTACGATATTTGTAATATATCTCCGATAAAGTGAAAAATTTTAGGATATATTTGTAAAATATATCTATAAAATATAATATGTTTATAAAGTGAAGAATAATAGGATATATCCCCAATAAAGTGAAGAAATATTTGTAAAATATGATTAAAAAAATAAATACAGATATTTCTTCACTTTATTGGGGATATATCCTAATATTTTTCGCTCGCTGGTCTACGATATTTGTGGAACATCTCCGATAAAGCGAAGAATTTTAGGATATATCCCCAATAAAGTGAAGAAATATCTGTATTTATTTTTTTTAATCATATTTTATAGATATTTCTTCACTTTATTGAGGATATCTTAAAATTCTTCACTTTATAAACCTATTATATTTTACAGATATATCCTAAAATTCTTCGCTTTATCGGAGATATATCACAAATATCGTAGACCAGCGAGCGGCTTTTTAACCACCTAGAGTATTTTTTTTTTGTTTTTATAAACCTATTATAACTTGTGGTGTATAGGTTGAAGACAAAATTATAAAAAAAAAATAATAATAATAAGCGAAGAAAAAGAAAAAAAAACAAGAAAATAAAAAAAATGCAAAAAAAAAAAAAAAAAAAACAGAAAAAAAATGCAAAAAAAAAAACGAAAAAAAAAAAAAATCTTTTTTTTTTTTTTTTTTTTGAAATGACCATTTTAGCCCTCAAAAGTCAGACTTAACGGTCCAAATTGGACGGAATAGTAGAAATTGGACACGGATGATGAAATTTGAGAGTACAGGGACTAACATGATTAAATTGAAACTAGAGGGACTAACATGATGACGACCCCTAACCTCAGGGGGGGTAAACTGAAATTAGTCCTTTTTTTAACCTATAAATGAAGGAAAATAATACGTTTATTAAGTAGAAGGACCTGTATTATTAGACAAAGAATATGCTTCCCAGGTAATCACCTTCACCCAACTGAAACCAAATTGTAAAGTTTGTTCTCATAATTTGCAAAGTACCAAACTCAATGCTTGTTTGTTTATGACTCTTAATCCAGGTGCATCCACCTCAAATCGAAAAGAAAAAAAAATATATGGAATTAGCATTTTATCCACTTCAGCCACAAGATTTCACATTGCAGCTGATAATGTACACAAAATTTGGAGATGCTCTACATAATATTGAATGCAATGAGTTGCAATCTTCGTGTTGGGAAAAAATTATGTTCTACTAGCATAATATAGTAGAACAAATTATGTTTATAATCATAAGGCCATAATTATTAGGCTGTTGTAAAGTTCTATAGTTGCTCAATGGATTCGAATATACCAAATAATTTCAGTTAGAATCTTACCAGGAATAATGGATTCAAAGGGGCTTGAATGATCACTAAACTCATATTTTTCAAATCAAATGTAAAATTTTCTCAAAAGATAGGTCTAAAGTTTCTTGTTCTATCATGATTAAACTTCAAAGCATCATAATAGAGAGATAGAATGACTATGCTAGAGAAGTTTTTGATGAAAAAAAAAAAAGAATCGAAAAGAGTTTTAAAGTTCTATGTGTTTGCGGGAAAATAAGGGTTTAGAATTTGATAATGATTGACTTGCCAAATAGAAAAAATAAAAAGAAACATAATTATAAGGAAGGGTAATTAGGGTAATTTTTAAAAGAAAATTGAATTAAAGTAATAGAAAAATAGAGAGGGTGTGTGAATAGTGAAAAAGAGTGTGTGAATAGCACCACCCTTTTGGCTAGCCACTTTAGAAATACGTTTGTATCAGTACTATCTATTTTAGCTAGTTTTGAATTTATATTATTTTTTAAGTGAAGATTAAATAGTTTAAATGTATTTATAAATTATATAAAATAACTTAAAATGAATGTATTAAATTATAGAGAGCCTCATCTCGCTCTCTATATTTAGGAGCGAGATAGCTAAAAGTTATAATAGAGAGCCATTTAAAAGTCTGGTGCAGCTGCTAAAATATATCAAAAGCTAAATATGTTCTCCAAAATAGCTAAGGAGCCAGAATAGAGAGTCTGCTAAAGATGCTCTAAACGAACTGATAATATAGTCTTTTCAGTGTTCAAAAATTAAAATTGAATTTTGATAACTGACTATATCAATTAGTTGTATTTTGATTTATTATCAATCGTATTTCACAACAATGATCGGTTCAAACTTCAAAATAATTTGTTGCTTTTTGATTTCAGAAAGATTATTTAAGCCATCTAGACAAAAGACTAAAACACACTAAGATAACTTTCGATGAATGACTACACAAAAGGGGTAAAGCTATAGTATGTTAACATTTCTCATACATCAACTATTTTTACCACTTTAAGGACTCATGTTACCACTTTGAGGACTAATATTACTATTTTGAGGACTCATATGGTAAACTAAGAAAATTTACCACTTTAAGGACTTATGTTACCACTTTGAGGACTAATATTACTATTTTGAGGACTCATGTGGTAACTAAGAAAATTTATCACTTTAAGGACTCATGTTACCACTTTGAGGACTAATATTACTATTTTGAGGACTCAAATTACCACTTTTAAGGCAATTGTATGCATGTCATACGTTAACATTTTGTAGAATTTTCCACACAAAAGAAGCGATAAGGAAACAAGGAAGTTTAGTCTCCATCTATGCTCCAATAAAAAGTGGTTATATAAAAAGTCATAAACTGAACTTTAGAAAACTGGCCCAATAAATAGTTGAATAAACTGGTCCAATCACAAAATAGTGCCCTTCTTAGGGAAGATTATGTATTAGCAATCCTTCTCCATTTCTATGGTTTAAACTTTAAAATATGCAAGTTACTGGTTAGGAAAGATACGATTCTTCACTCTCCTTTGTGTCAAAAATGCTTGTTTAGGTTACATGGAAGACACATTTCTGTGCATATGGACTCTTCATTTTGGCAACTCGCATCCTAATCTAATAAGCCCAATGGGCCCTTTGGGCCTTAATTTTGGTTCATCTTTAACCCATAAGGGTCTTTGATGAGATTGTCAAACACTAGCATATACCTTGATATCAAAAGTGAAAAGAGAAAAAATGCAACTTTTATGAATAAATCAAGGAATACCATGATCTCTTGGTCAGCAGAAGATCATATCATTCACCGTTGAGTTAAATGGTTAGGCATTAAGATTAAATGAATTTCTTATCAAGCGTTTTATTCTCATCGCTCAATTCAAGATTTAAGAGTGAATGATCATGAATTATTCAATCACTAAGTGACCAGCTGGATGTCACTATCGATTTCTAATAAGCAATTTCCTCAATTATCGAAACTTTATATCAGCGTGCATAAACAAAACTATATTTTTAAGAAGTATCTACTATCGATTAAAATCGAATATATAATTTACTCAGCTCTAAATTGTTTGAAAATGATTTTGTAGTTTTGATAGTGAAATCCACTTCTATTTCCTTACCTATTAAAATTTTACATCTCGAAAATCATTTGTCGTAACTCGTAACCAAGTTCGAAGATACATAAATTCACGTAATGAATAGCATAGCATATCCCCCCCTTCTTCATAAAGGTTAGTCCACCCCTTCCCAATCAGCTTCTCTCACTATAATTTGGTCTCCCCCAAGTCCCCCACCTCTTCACTTCAAAGTCCCCTCCCCTCCCCCTTTGATTTTATTTTCTCTCTGCGCCTTCCCAGGCCCCCCCCTCCCCTTCCCTCTCTCTCTCTCTCTCTCTCTCCTCCTCATCACTCCCTCCAGATCTCACTCCCTGCAAAAATCCCAAATCCCCATCTCTCAAATCCATTGACCTTCCCAAACTCCGACCCACTAATCCCATTTCGCATTCGAAATCCGGGATTAGGGATATAGATCTCTCTTCTCTCATGGCGTCCCCCGGAAACCCCAATCCGCCGCCGCAGCAGCAGCCCTTCGACATGGCCAAGTTCTTTAAACCCACAAGCCCAACCCCTCTCTCCCCCCATTCCCAGCCTCAAACCCAGGCCCCCACCCAAAACCCTAACCCTAATCTGAACTCCTCAGGCTTCCCAATCCCTCCGGCCTCTTATCCTCCCCCCTCTGGGCCCTACTCCTACCCTCCCCAAACGGCCCCGTATCACCAGCAGCAATTCCAGTACCAGCACCACCCTCAGCCTCATCCTCACAACCACCCCCAAATTCCTTACCCTCAAGACCACCAGCTGCTTCAACAGCGGTCGCTCTCGTTTCCCATCCCGCCCCTGGCTCCCGGTAATTACAACATTGCCGCCGCCGCCGCCGCCGCCTCCAACCCCGGAAACGCCACCACCACCAACCCCAATTCCGGCGCCCGAATCATGGCCCTGCTCGGTGCTCCTTCCTCCAGTCTAGAAATGGCGCCGCAGCCGGAGTTGTCAGTGCCCGCCGCGGGCGGGGTTTCGATGGTGCCCACTCTTCCCATGGGGATTCCACCCTCCCCGGCTCGAATGCCGAGCAATAAGCTGCCCAAGGGCAGGCATTTGATTGGGGATAGCGTGGTTTACGATGTGGATGTTAGGTTGCCCGGGGAGTTTCAGCCGCAGCTGGAAGTTACCCCCATTACTAAGTATGGTTCGGATCCCCAGCTAGTGTTGGGCCGCCAAATTGCGGTGAATAAGTCGTATATATGCTATGGATTGAAGCAGGGGAATATTCGGGTTTTGAATATACACACTGCATTGAGATCTTTGTTTCGAGCTCATACACAGGTAAATCGAATATTCTATGTAGTTTATATGCACTCCTGTTTGGATTAGCGAAATGTAATTTGACTGAATCATAGCTATGTAGGTGCTGATGCTTTGATTAGTTTCTTAGTAAAAAGTTATAATACAATTTAGTGTTACTGATGGCTGCAAAACTTAGTAGGGCTTTTGCTTTATCTCGACTATACTTCTACTAGAGTGGTTTTTGTGAAGTTGGATTACTTGCCGATGATTATTATATCTTGTTGGCCTAAGCGATGTCTTGTTCTGTCAGAGGGTCACAGACATGGCTTTCTTTGCCGAGGATGTTCACCTTTTGGCTAGGTTAGCTCTTTTTCCATGCTTAATACCTTTTTTTTTTTTTTTTCACTGGTTTGTTTTTGCATTATCTGACATTGTTTTCTGCAGTGTGAGTGTAGAAGGACGGCTTTTTGTGTGGAAAATTTCTGAAGGTCCAGATGAAGAAGGTACGCCACAAATCACAGGAAAGATTGTTATTGCCATTCAAATAGTTGGTGAGGGGGAAGCTGTTCATCCACGAGTTTGTTGGCACTGTCATAAACAAGTAAATGATTCTGTTAATGCTATTTTCAATAGAAGAGTTATAGCTCGGTACTTTTGTTGTCCATGATCAGTCTGTTGGTCTTGAAGTGGTTGATTGATCTATCTTTTGCTTGTATACTCGCAGGAGGTTTTGGTTGTTGGGATTGGGAAGCGTATTCTACGAATTGATACTACTAAAGTTGCAAAGGGTGAAGTCCCTTCTGCTGAGGATCCTATTAAGTGTCCTGTTGAAAAGCTTATTGATGGGGTCCAATTTGTTGGTAAACATGATGGAGAGGTGACAGATTTATCAATGTGCCAATGGATGACCACCCGGCTGGTTTCTGCTTCTATGGATGGAACTGTAAGTATCTTCACCATTTTGCTGACTTTGTCACATAAACTGCTAGTATCTTCACCATTTTGCTGCCTTTGTTACATATTTCCTTTTAGTGGAATAAGTAGTGAAACTTAAAGTGCATTTTCATCAGGGTTGGTGGGAACACTTTGGCTCCAGCTTTCCCTTCTACATCTTTATAGATTTTTTTTTTCTTCCTTTTCTTTTGGTGAATTAAAATAATGTTTTGGTTGCAAAAAAAATCTGTTGGCTATTCCTGCTTCAACTCTATGCTTCAGGGAATTTTGTATGACTTGGGATAAATTATTGTTCTTGTCCTTCAAAGCCCTTTTATGTGGTACAGCACAAGAACTGGATATGGCAGATGAACTTTATTTTGCTAAAATATAAGGAAAAAGTGAAGAAATAGTGCTGAAAGAGATTGTACGAGTGTAAGCTGTATCACATTGTAAGGAGATTGGCAATTTTTCTAAACTTAGTACATAGTATGATACTATTAGGAATGAAATAGTGGTTCATGCAATTTCACATTCATTCAAGAGGCCCTCTTCTTTATGAAGAATACAAAAATTGTTTCTGAACAAGGTTAAGTAGGTAATCAACTAGTTTATGATTCCTAATTGACTGTTTGGTTTGTGAGTTGTATGGATTCAGTATAGGTTTGAGTAAGATTTTTCTATACATGTGAAACTTTTCTTCCTAATTTCTCGTGGCCATGCTCTGCCAATTGACACATTTTGGGTAACCATGTTGTGTTTCTACAAAATTTGGGTTTGTAAAATCATTTCCTGCCCCATACTGCATTTTAACTTCTTCGAAGGTAATACATCATTTATGGGACAACTAGGGTGGCTGTTTTATTTAATTTTAATTTTTTTTAGAGTTGGCCATGGGTTCTAATACATGAGCATGTTATGGCACATATATTTTATTTATATAAAAAAAAAACACATGCATAAACATTTTTCCCAATATTCTTGATTGATATAAGTTTTGTGACTCATACATTTGGTGATATCCTGATACAGATAAAGATCTGGGAAGATCGCAAGTCACAACCACTTTTAGTACTGAGACCCTATGATGGCCTTCCTGTTTATTCGTCTACATTTGTGACAGCTCCCAACAGACCTGATCACATCATACTTATAACAGTGGTAAGTGGTCATTGATTTGTTTACATTGTATCATAAGGTTTTGTCTGTGATTCTGTTGCCTAATGATGATGGCTACGCATGTCCTAGTGTATTGAAGTGTAAATGCATGAATCCATTCTACAGGGCCCACTTAATCGGGAAGTGAAGATCTGGTCCTCAGCGAGTGAAGAAGGCTGGCTGCTTCCCAGTGATGCTGAGTCATGGAAATGTACCCAGACCTTAGAGTTAAAGAGCTCTGCTCAACCTCGAGTTGAGGATGCATTCTTTAATCAAGTCATAGCATTGTCACAAGCTGGCCTTCTTTTACTTGCAAATGCTAAGAAGAATGCTATTTATGCCGTGCACTTAGACTTTGGTGGTGAGCCAGCATCCACACGCATGGATTACATAGCAGAATTTACTGTTACAATGCCTATTTTGAGCTTTACTGGGACAAGTATATCACCTCATGGTGAACAAATCGTTCAGGTGTATTGTGTCCAAACACAAGCCATTCAACAGTATGCTTTGGACTTATCCAAGTGCTTACCTCCCCCATTGGAGAATTCAGGTTTGGAAAAGCCAGATTCCAGTGTTTCACATGATGCAACTGAGGCGGTGTCAACTAATTCAGCTCCAAAACCAACCATACAAGCTACTAGTTCTGAGGGTGCAGCCTTGAGGTATCCTTTGCGCACTGCTTCAGTTGATCCTTCCAATTCAAAAGATATTACCACTTCGTCTATGGAATCAAAACCTGTTGCATCGGCACCGGAGATTAGTGATGCTGATGCTGTTTTTGTAGCATCACAACCTCTTCCTTTGAGTCCTAGGTTGTCAGGGAAACTTTCTGGTTTAAGAAGCCCGACAGATAGCAGTGATCATGGTGGTGACCAACAAGTTAATGAGTACTCAGTTGACAGGCAGATGAATACTGCTCGTTCAAACTTGTCTGATATGCCTGCACTCGATGATGATGCAAGGAATGATGAGCAGAAAATTGCACAAGACGAAGTATCTAGTGTGCTCAATCCTTCTATTTTGTTCAAACATCCAACCCATTTAATAACTCCCTCTGAGATTTTAATGGCTGCTTCATCCTCTGAGAATACAAATCCAATTGACAGCAACACTGAGGGGGATGCAAAAATCCAAGATGTTCTTGTTAACAGTGATGTGGGTAATCCTGAGGTGGAAGTTAAGGTTGTGGGTGAAACCAGATCTACTCAAATCGATGAATTTGGCTCTCAACGAGAACTCCAAAATGTTGTTTCAGAAAATAAGGAGAAGTTCTTTTGCTCCCAGGCATCAGATCTTGGAATTGAGATGGCCCGGGATTGCTGTGCAATATCATCAGAATCTTATATTACAGATGAAGCTCGGCAAGGTGATGGTGCCAGCATGTCAGAACCACTAGCCCAGCCTCATTCTGGAGAGGAAGACCAGGATCTCTCTACAAAAGATGTATCTGGGTCAGCTACTGCCACAACCACATCACAAACACCAAATGCAAAGTCGAGAAAACAGAAATGGAAAAATATGCAAGCATCAGGTCCATCTTCCCCATCACCAGGTGTGCTCAACGCAGTAGAGACCTCCAATGAAGCAGGTGGGAGTTCAAGTCCCCCCTCCGGAGAAGCTGCATTTCCTCAAATTATGGCCATGCAGGATATGATGAATCAGGTGAATGCTGAAAAGAATTTGGAAATTTAATTATCTTGCATGTGTCTATGATGTACCAACTATTTTCAGCCTAACCTTAGTAAAGCAGGTTTAGTAGCCTTTCCATAGTTATGCTACTGCCATTTGAGTCCGTCTTCAAGTCTTTTATTATTTGGTGAAACGGTATAATTTCACCTGTATATATCTTGGCAAGAGCAAAAGGTTATGTGTTTGTGTATGTTATGGTTCTGTTTTGTGTAATCAAACTTGTTTTTATGTTCATTATCCTTTCTACTAACTATGGCTTGTGGTCTATGTGCAGCTAATGACTATGCAAAAAGAATTGCAAAAGCAGATGACAATGATGGTTACCGTCCCAATTACAAAGGAAGGCAAACGATTAGAGGCGGCTCTCGGTCGGAGTATGGAGAAGGCTGTAAAAGCCAATAATGATGCTTTGTGGGCTCGGTTTCAAGAAGAGAATGCAAAGAATGAGAAATTATTGCGAGACCGTACTCAACAAGTAACTAGTTTGATCAATAACTTTGTGAACAAGGACTTTCCAGTCATGTTAGAGAAAACGGTAAAAAAAGAAATAGCTGCTGTTGGACCAGCTGTTGTTCGTGCAATCACTCCAGCTATGGAGAAAACAATACCTTTGGCTATATCTGATTGCTTTCAGGTAAGAATTTTGATGATCTGGCTTGTTCCTTTATAAAGTTGGCTTTAGTTGTCTAATTGATGCTTGTGCTGCAGAGGGGAGTGGGAGATAAAGCAGTTAATCAATTGGAAAAATCAGTTAACTCAAAACTTGAAGCTACTGTATCCAGGCAAATCCAGGCGCAGTTTCAAACATCGGGTAAACAAGCTCTTCAGGTATGTCTAAATGTCATAGTGACTTAATTTCTTTGCATTTGTGATTTGAATATCTAACACGTGTTTGATTTGCTTCAGTAAACCTTTTAACTAATGATATGTATGACCTTTTCACATAGGATGCTCTCAAGTCTAGCATGGAAGCTTCAGTGGTACCTGCCTTTGAGAAGTCATGTAAAGCCATGTTTGAGCAAGTAGATGCCACATTCCAGAAAGGAATGGTTGAACATGCAACTGTGGCTCAGCAGCATTTTGAGTCTGCACATTCGCCGTTGGCCCATGCTTTAAGGGTGTGTGCATGTACTCTGTCCAGCTTCTTCTCTTTTAATAATCTGTTTATTGACAAATTTTTTTCGCATATGCTTTCAAGAATTATAATGTTTGGGGTCTTTGATTCTATATGAGAAAAAGGGGAATGAAGATTGGTAGCTCGTTAGGAATTATTATCTGCTCACAGTGACTGTAGACCTTCTTGTGGGGTGCACTAGTATTTATGTAACTTGTCATAGGTTGATACAGCAGAACTGGAATGTGTAATGCTGCCTCCGCTAGTGTTTATGTTTTGAATCTCAAAGTATTAATGTTCTCCACCTGCAAAGAGTAGTATTTTTGAGTTGTAGACTGAAAGGATGAGTCTGTGTTGGGTTCTAGAGACAAGGTTTTCTTTTGGTCAGTCAAGATCTCACTGGTTGATATCTTTCTAGGAATGAGAAATTTTTTGGCTTTGCTTTTGCTTTCTTATGTGGGTCTTCTGGGTTCACTATGGTGTACAGTTTCATCTGCACGTATTTATGTGCGACTCTGCATCGTGATGTTATTTGCAGGAAGCTATCAACTCTGCATCATCAGTGACTCAAACCCTAAGCGGAGAACTGGCTGATGGTCAACGTAAGTTAGTAGCTCTTGCAGCTGCACGGGGAAACTCAAGTGCGGTAAATCCCCTAGTCACTCAACTAACCAATGGACCTTTGGGTGGTCTCCATGAGAAGGTTTGCTCTATCTTAGATTTGTCAAATACTTTGAGCTGCACATATTGTACTTCATCTGATGACACACCTTGCTTGGCTATATTAATTCTCAAGAAGCATTTGGTTTATGCACAATAGGTTGAGGTGCCTTTGGATCCAACAAAGGAGCTGTCAAGGTTGGTAACTGAACGCAAGTATGAGGAGGCTTTCACAGGTGCTCTACAAAGAAGTGATGTTGGCATTGTATCATGGTTATGTGCTCAGGTATGATTTAACGATCTTTTGGTGGTGGTTATCTGACTTAGTGATGGATTGTCAGTTTGAGAATTGCTTTCCACATTTTCCAGGTTGATCTTCATGGGATACTGTTGCTGCAACCTGTTCCTCTGAGCCAAGGAGTACTTCTTTCGCTCCTGCAACAGCTGGCCTGTGATATCAACAATGATACACCCCGGAAAGTTGCATGGATGACAGATGTGGCAGCCGCCATAAACCCATCCAACCAGATGATTGCAATGCACGTGAGACCCATCTTTGAGCAAGTTTATCAGATACTGCACCACCAACATAGCTTGCCTACGATCTCCAGTGCCGAGCATGCCAGTCTTCGTCTTCTCATGCATGTCATTAACTCCATGATGATGGCCTGTAAATGATCATACTCTGTTCACAGTTCTACCATTGTGCAAGAAACATGATTTATATGGACATTTTGTACAAATTTGCTGTTATCTCCTAAGAAAGGATTACCAAACTGTGTAGAGTCAGTTTCGTTGGAATTGGATAGATAGAGGCTAGGTATTTTGGGTTTTCTTGCTTCAACTTTTATCCTTTTTTCCTCTTGTTATAGCTCTGTAAAACGTGAAATTTTGTATTTCCTTTACACCTGTGAATGGGTATTTTGGTTTGCCTTCTCTGTTATAATTCCCTCGATTATTTGTATTTTCCGACGGTGCAATTTGGTTATTCGAGAATCAGTACTGCCCGGGTTTAATTGTTTTGATCGGCGAAACGTTAACTTGTATGGGTGACCAACATACAAGTTACCTCTTGTTAGGTCAACTGTTGCTAGTTTCTACTATGGCATTGTTTGTAATTACCTCTTGTTAGGTCAACTGTTGCTAGTTTCTACCATGGCTTTGTTTGTAACTGACTAACTATGAAAGGGGTTTAGTTGAGGCTAGGTGATATTACATCTCAACAACGCCACTAAATATTATGAGTTGGTAATGTTAAAAACCAAAAAGATAAGGAAGGGAGTGTGAGATGTAATTCTAAAATTGAATTTGAGTGAGAAGTAATTCATTCATCATCATGTATAAAATTTGACCGCAATCGTTTTCATCTAGTGACATACATTGATGCATAAGCTAGAAGTCTTGAATTCGACTCTTGTAGTCATTCATTAATCGATTAACAATCAACAAGTGAAAGAAAAAGTAAGATTCAGAAGAAAAATAGGTCATAATCCTAGGATTCTCAGAGTTTGAAAAATGAAACAACTTTGACTACAGGTAGAAACTTTAAGACTTGAATAATAACTAATATTCCACTTTTCATAAATTAGCTACTGAAATTTGGAATTTAATGTACCATATGTCCACTTAGCATCTCCAACAAACTACTTATTTCAAAATAAATATAATATTTAGCTAATTTTAGGCTAAAATTATACTCCAACAGAATACCTAAACAAAAGTTAAATTTAACTTTTGCTAAATTCTCTAGCTATATTTAGCTAGGATGAGAGAAAATTTAACTAAAACCTAAATTTAACTTGGGATTTAGGTATTCTACTGGAGCATAACTCAATAGCTAACTAGTTATATTTCACTTTTAGCTACTTTTAGCTATGAATATAAGTATTACTGTTGGAGATAGAGCATCTCCAACAGTTGAAGTTATATTTTAGTTAAATTTAGCTAAAGTTAAGAAATATAGCTATTGATTAGCAGTAATAGCTTTTGTAAGTGATATACTATATTTCATCGAATTATAAATTGACATGTGAACAAAAGAGGAGAGAGAAATATAACTTTTACTTTAGCTATTCTTGATTGTCTAGCTTAAGTTAAATTTAACTTAGCTATAGCTAGTCTGTTAGAGTTGAATTTTCATTAAAAACTAGTTATATATAGCTAAAAATTGAATTTAACTATTCTGTTGGAGATGCCCTTATTATACTCGAAAGTTCATCAATCAAGATTTGAGAAGAGCTACACGGGCCTTATAAAAAAATAACTGACGAAGAAAAATGAACTAAAAATATTCACTGCATAGTTCATAGTGATAAGAATTTACAAAATTTCTCTTCTACTCTTTACAGGTCGTGATTCTTAAAATTCTACGCGGCCAAAAAACAAAAGAAAAAAAAAAGAGAAAAAAAAAAATGAAAAATAGGTGGATTGGTCCCAGCGGGATTCTACCAGCACTGGTCCGTTTCCCACCTCCGGGTCGAATAAAACCCATTGGGCCGAAACCCGACGGCGCTTCTCCGGCGATCACAATGAACATGAGCACTCAGCGACAGATCATACATCGCTCTGGCCGCCGGATCCGACAGCGTGGCGTACGCGTTGTGAATCTCGATGAAATCCCGGCCGTCCGATTCGGACTCCGACGACGCGTCCGGGTGGTGCAGCTTCGCCAAGCTCCTGTACGCCGACTTGATCTCCGTCTGCGACGCGTTGTTCTTCACCTGCAGAACCTCGTACAGGCTCGCCGGAGCCGCCGTCGCCGGCCGCCGCTCCGTCTCGGCGAACGCCCTCACGGAGACCTTCAGCTGCCGGCGAGGCAGGGGCATGTCGGTAAAAGCGGCGGAGGAGAGCCTGTGGTTCGCCGCGGCGGAGAAGGAGAGGCCGGAGAGCGCTAGGGTTGCAGACATTGGCGGTCCGTGGAAGGTGATATGGGAAATTTGAAGAAGAAATTGGGGATCGATTTGTAGGTGTGAATTGAAATTGGGAATTTTGAAAAAGAAAAGAAGGGGTCGGTATTTATAGGAGTCAAAAACTGTGTGTGGAAGCAGCAAAAACTGTGTGTGGAGGTTTTTCTCTGGGGGCGCTGACGTTGCACTCCCTCTGTTTGGACTCAAAACAATATTCTTCTAGAAACTATCGATATTAATGATATTGATAAATTATTTTTTATGACTTTCATTAATCCTATGCTTATCTTTGTTCACTACATATGGCATTGCCACATCAGTAAGTTGATTTCTTATCCACTTTTGTTTTATTACTATGCTGACTAAATGGTAGTGGTACACCAACTTATGACAAGATCACTTTGTAACTGACATTATTCAACATATTATCGATCAAATTATCTGATCGTAAGGTTCAGAGTTTTGGTGAATTTTTTTCCAGTGTCTTTTGGCATGCATTATCTTAGGTTATGAGAGAAAGCTATGTTTTCATACTCAAGGTTCCACGATAAGTCCTACTTTTGTAATGATGTAACAGATGGCATGACAAACAGTATCATGCATCACGTGTTACGCTATTAAAAAGTTGGTAAACAGGTTGGTGCCGCGATCGTTATTTGTTTATTTAAAATTTAGACTTTTAACATTAAAACATTTTGTTTGGTGATAAAATTTGGTGAATAGAATCAGTCATCACACAAAAAAAGAATTCGGACCTACTAAAACTAAGTAAAAGTTTAAGATTAGTACGCTGAAGAGATGAATAAGTATTACTTGACCTAACACAAGAAGATGGGTAAGTATGAGCTTGGTACGAAGTATAGGCCGTGACCGTGACCATGCCATGCCCGTGACCTTTTTCTTAGCCAATGTACAACACAAAATTCCTCATTGTTGGTAAAAGTTACAACTCTACAAGCTCTCGCACGTGCCAAAGTTTCTAGAAGGCCTAATTAAACTTAAAGAGAATGAAAATGACCACCCACCATAAACAGAGATTAGAGTGTCACGAGTATTTTCACGATTACACGTATAAGAGGTTCTAGAAGCCCTTGTCTTTGCCCTAAGGCTAACCCTCTCTACTGGTCCTATGGCATTAACTCTGACGTGGGACAATGGCACAGCGGCACAATGATGAAGAGGTTGCCTTGCATTTTCCTTTTGAGCATGGAAGCCTAAAAAGGTTGCATCTTTATCACATAGACAAAGAGTTGGTGCTTAACTTGCCAAAGAAAATAAGAGTTGGTACTCATTGTGCAAGTCTTCTAGAAGGCTTTCTCTTTTCTTTTTAATAAACTTTTTTTTTTCTTCTCTAAAAACAGGAACATGTAGAGGAATGAGATATTTTATGGTTGTAGAAGACTCCCACCGTACTTACATTTTATGCACTGGAAATTTCGTCATAATACATGGGTTGGAGCGAGTTGAGCAGAATCACCGTTCGTATGTGCAAATAATGTATAGAGCAATTTTTTCTTTGATGACAGAAAGAAAACAAAAAAACAACAACACAAAACCTTGACCAACTCCCCTTTTCAACTGCTCTAAATGGAAAGCTAGGGACACAGTAAGGGGAAGACAAAAAAACCACACCGGAGGGTTCTGAGATTGATGAGCTAAGAAAGTTAGATGATCTGCAACAAATTGCTTCTTGGTATATATGCCTAAAGAAAATGGAGGTAACTGCCGAGCCAAGTGCCTAATATCTTGAATCAGAATTTTAATTCTCGAAGGAACAGCAACCTTGTCTTGGACGCAGTCAATAAAAAGCTTAGAATCGCCTTCTATAGAGATATTAATTATGATAGTAATGAAGCAAGGCAGTATGAAAACCCTCGTGTATCTTGATACTTCATCGTCTTTCATGAAATAAGAGTAGTTTCTTGCGGAAGGAAAGGAAAGAAAAAACGATAGTCTCCTGATGAAAGAAAGAAATTAAGAAAAATCTGTATAATTTCATGGCCTTTTGACCTTTTTCCTGATTATAATAATCGAGTTCGTTAATGGGTGATGATGAGAATGATAATAGAAGCAAGAGAGGAGACAGGAGAGAATAAGACAATAAGATATGGTCTTCCACAAACTCCCAGTTTATTAGTAATTAAACTGAAAAAGTCCAACAATGTGTGCAGTGCACTAAAATGGACACTGACTCGGACTATGTCAATTTATTCGGCGTGATTTGGATTTAAAAACCTGGTTCTTCGATTTTAGGTTAAAATATACATGTTAATCTATGAATGGTAATGGGATGGAAATACCAATTGCATGCTAGCTAGTCATGTTTGTGTGAGAAGCCTTAACCACCCTGCGAGCATGTGAACATGATCTTTCACCTTCGGGGCTTTGCATTGAAGATTTCTCGCTCCCTCCGGCGAATCATTTGACCTTGTATATAATGACTGTGCCTGCGACGGCGGGCAGCTAAGGATCAAGGGACTGTGGTCGCAGACCTCTATGTTGGCACCTAGCAATTGTTTTAGCCATTGCAGTATATAGTTGATCGAGGACCAAAAACCAGTTCAATAAAAACGTCTGTGGACCTGTTACAAACCCAACTAATAGCATACGAGAGCACTGGATTGACTCTTAAAAATAAAATAAAAATTAGAACAAAAAAAAAACGTATCTAACCATAACAATGGAGAATAAGATGCATTCTTATTACCTATAAATTCAAACAATTTCCATTTCTTGTGCATTAATAAATCTATATATTATTGTAAACTAACTCCATGTAATGGTAAACTAACATAATATAAAGTGGTCAATATGAAACTGATTTACATTCATGTATTAATACATAGGATTAATTCCAGTTTACCTACCTGAACTTTCACCCATTCTTCATGTTAGTCCCTGAACTTCTAATTTCATCAAGACTACCCCTGAACTCCCAATTTCCATCAGTCGTGTCCAATTTTCAAAGCTCCGTCCAATTTGAACGTTAAATCTGATGCCAGGGCCCACTGTAAGGGCTAAAATGGTCATTTCAAGACAAAAAAATATCAGAACAAAAAAATATATCTTCTTCTTCCTTCAATCCCACTTCGACCTCTTCTCTCTCCTCTCTGACCTGATCTAACCTCGATTTCCATTTCACCTCCCTCCACCCCCTCACTGAAAAACTCTAAACCCAAAATGGCGATTCTGAAGGAAAAAGAAAAGAAATTAAAGTTGAATGGGTTCACGATTCTAACAATGAAGGCCTCGGTGAGAGAATGGATGGTGGGGATGGCGACGCCGGCAATCTAGAAGGTTAGGATTCGGGAGGTGAGGAGATTGACGAAGGGGATGCGGGGGTTGGCGGAGGTCGATAGTGATCGGAGGGCAAGGATTGCTGACACCCTGCCTTAGCCCTTGGAGTACACCGCCTGCAGCCACCACGCGAAGACATCACAGTTCCGCCGTGGTACTCGGCGACCTTCGTCTATTTCCGGTCATCTCTTCAACACACCTTCATCAGCAACATGTTCAGATCAATTAGAACCTCAAAACCTAGAAGTTTGATCACGAACTGACGCCGGAAAACCCAATCACGCACCGTCGCCGGAGCTCTTGGCTCTGCACTTCGGTATTCTTCAATCCCCGATGAAAATCGAGCCACACCACCACCATATTTGGAGTAAGGATTGCACGAAGGACCAAAGCCCCAAAACCCCGACCATAGATCGGAACTCAGAGCTTTGCGCCGCTATCCCTGCAAAACGAGGCACACCTCCTTGCTTCACCGCCATCACGCCAAAACCTCCGCTTGTCAACAACGATTTCAGACGTGCACGATTTGGTCGAGGATGCCCAACTCTCCTTGACGTCTCAGTCCAAAAAGGCAGAGTACTAGATCGATTTACTTTGGTCATTGCACCTTGATTCATCACTGTGATCAGAAGAACACTTACGCCGGGCTCGAGCACGAAATGGTTTCCAGAGTGGTGGAGAGCCTCAAGGTATACTAATTAAGCTCCTCCGATTTGGTATATTTCATATTGTGGGTCAATCTAGTTTTACTTTTTACAATGGAGATTTTGGTTGTGGCTCAGATTCAATTCCAGCTTCAAAAGGGATTGAATTTTCATCCGGGTTGTCTTCATTGTGATTGTTCTAGGAGTGGGTCGCTCTATTTTTGTATCGTTTGGTTGCTTTGAATTGATTTTGCTAATGGAATTGTATAAAATCTGGGTTCTTGTTAGAATCTGGGATCATGTTGACATCTGAGTTCATGTTGGAATCTAAATTCATGTTGACGAAGTCAAAAGAAATTTATGTAGTCTTAGCAGCAAATTAAGTTCAAAGAACCCAACCGTGATTAACATGGCATGGGCATGAGAGGCAAAATAATCTAGAAATTGAAATCTTAAGTTTGTCTAGATTTGCCATGGTCTTCACCTTTGAGAAGATGTACAACAGTGTTAACCTTAAGGTTGTGCGGCTTAGGCATACCAAGAAAATTGAAGAGTTTTTTTTTTTCGTTTTTTTCTTTGACAAGGGGTAGTATAGGAATTTAGCAATTCCATCTCCTGCCACGTCATCACTTAACGTTCAAATTGGATGGAGCTTTGAAAATTGGACACGGCTGATGGAAATTGGGAGTTCAGGGGTAGTCTTGATGAAATTGGAAGTTCAGGGACTAACATGAAGAATTGGTGAAAGTTCAGGTAGGTAAACTGGAATTAATCCTAATACATAAATGCACTACAAAACATTTCTTGTTATTGTGTGTTGTTGCGATCTATAGCTTGAAAATTGTAAAGTTAGTGACAATTGTCAAGACATGTGTGGAGTGCTATTAAATAAACAGAAACAAAACAGGTTAAACAAGAGCAATGTGCGTAGTAGTGAGTTAGATTCGTAATGTGATGATCGAAATATACTTAAAGTGTAGCTAGCATGCTAGTTAGAAAGTTTACCTTCGCCACAAGTAATTTCTTTGCACCATTTCCTATGCCGGTTGTCAATTACTTTTAACAAACTCCCATCATCATCATCTATAAGGCCAAACAACCCGATTAAGGTGCCCATCTGATCGGGCTCACTGGAACATATAAAAAGTCTGCTTACCAAGGCTTCTGCTTGGTAAGTTTTCACCGCACCATCATCAACTGCTCCAATGTTAGAATATAAATTATATCATCACTGATGTCCTCCATCACGCTTGCCGGCACCACTCTTATAAACTGTAGCTGGGAGTTCTGATAGAGATCGAAACCATAAGTTAAACAACAGAAATACAAACAAAACAAACCATTAGTTAGAAGTACGCGGATAGCAATGCAGCTTTGTTAGTATAAGTTTAGAATTAGCATTCCTTTTTACAATACTCTACTAATTAAGAAGCCCAAGTTTGAAGAAGCCCAAGTCATGAGTTTATTCATCAAGCCCAATTCAAGTATGATGAAGTCAATCTCCAGACCATAATTGTTTAATTACAATTTGTCTCACTTTGTGGTTGTCTTGCTGTCGAAAGACCAAGTTGAAGATCAGTTTGTTGTCTTGCTTTCCCATCTTAGCTTGCTGTCGTGTCGAAACTCCATGCTTGAAAATCAGAAGAAGTCTTCTCTTCCTCATGGCTCAGGTAAGCTCTTGCATTGCTTCCCTTTCACAAAATCATGGGTTTTTCATGGGTTCTATTCTTGTGTCAACCTTGATTAAGGAATTTAGATGTTGGCTTCTAAATTTGGTTTTCCAAATTGAAATTTGGGGTATGGGTTTACATGTGCAATATGAAATTAAGGGTATGGCTTTACCTACTCCAACTGAGCTTAGGGGGTTGTTAAGTGAACTGATTTTCCTCTTCCTCCTGTATATACTTGGATACTCTGTTCATTCTCGGCAATTGAAAATTGTTTTGGTTTTCAATCCCTTTGTTTTTAAAGAGTTATCTCTTTGGTTTTTTGTTTTTCATAGTGTCTTGTTCCATGTTGAAAACAGTTTGAAGAACAACAAACCATTCAATCATGCATATTCATCTCTTGCATCCCATGAGGTCAATTGGGTACTGCAATCTTCAAAGGTGAAATCTTCAAGAAGAACTTGCTGCGTTCATAGCTTGTGTCTTTGTTGACATTTCTGAGTTGTTCACTTGTGTAAACAATTAGCAAGAATTGAGTACAAATAGTCTAATGAGTGAGTCTAGAAAGGTTGCCGCGATCAGTGTAACCTCTGTGTTGTAATCTTGTAATTTGGTTTCATTAGTGATTTTGGTTTTGATCTTTCAAGAGTAAAGGCCATGCAGATGTTTTCTCTCGATAGGGTTTTATTGCGTCAACAAAACATGTGTTCTTTATTGCTTTAGTTGGTTTGTTGATTTTACAATACATTCTGTTCAATATCAGTACTCAGGATTGATCATCCATTTGCAATCCCTGAGAAAGTGTTTTGAACGAAAAAATTAGTTGTGAGCCCCCCCCCAAGGTTCCTTCTAGGATCTTCAAGCTTTTATTTAAACCTTTTTCTTGTTGAACGCCATGGGTCATCAGGATAGTCATGGTACATTTTGACAACTTCAGCATCGACTGCCTCCAACGTTAGATAATGTAGAAGTGCCCCCAATTACTCCTGGCAACTTGCCTTTACTGCTTGGGCATTCTTTTGTTTCTAGAACTGTTCCACAGCTAAAGTTGTCCACCACCATACCAATCCTTCAACCAACAACTCTCGCGTCGACTTTTAATGCGCTTCTGCATCAGCTTTTGGTATTCATCTTCATCCTAAATATTAACATACTTTAGGGTTCTAGTGTCAAAGGCCCCAACCAATGTTTGCTACCAATCCTCCTGTCTCACTCCGCACACAATTATTCCCCAGCTTTGCAAGCACAAACCGAAAATCCATAAACCTTGATCGATCTCTCACCGAGATCCGCAAGCCTCTTTCCAGCCAAAACCCCAGACCTCTTTCTTTTGTGCCAAGTTACAAACCACATCTTTTTCTAAGATGGGCTGGGCTTGTGTTTAATAGTCCAATAACAAAACGCCGTCGTTATACGGGTTTACTGTTCTCTGCTCCTTATTCCCTCCGTCTCTTTTTCCCGCCATCTCTTCTTCATTCACTCCCTTCTCCAAAACTGTGAACATGGCCATGGCGATTCGTTCTGCACTCGCAAAGATGGCGACTAACTCTATTCACAACAACAGAAGTGGCATTCTGACGCTTAGGGCTTTTGCCATCGACAAAAAACCCAAACCCCAAAACGACGCCGTTTCGGGTTTCCCGCTGGTCATTACTTCCGCCACCGATTCGATTATTCAAGCCATAAAACCAAAAAAAAAAAAAAAAAAAGAGCCTAAGGTACATAACCCACATTGGAATTGCTCTTCTGCTTATTTTGGTTGGTTTGTTTTGAACAGGTGTTTGATTATTATATGGATTTAGGAGGATTAGAGCCATGGCTGCCCGTTTTGGCTGGCCAGCTGCCCGTTTCGCCATCGAAGAGTTCAACAAGCGAAAGGTATCGAATTGATAGCACTATGAGATTAATGAAAGCTTTAGGAAAATGTTAGTTGTTTAAAGCTTAATGCTTTTTGAGTAAAATTTAAGTTTTTGAGATTAAGGATGGCTTTAGGTTAATGTTAGTTGTTTAAAGCTTGATGCTTTTTCGGTAAAATGCAATTGTTTTAGAGTAATGATAGCTTTAGGTCATTGTTTAGTTGTTTTATGATCTGTTTAATGGGGTTTCTTATTGTTTAGTTGTTTGAAGTAAAGTATTTTGGGTTCTAATTTTTAGAATGCGCAACTGCGGTTTGTGAGAGTTGTGAAGTCACATAGGCATCTGCTGTGCACAGGAATTAGCAGCCTATATGTTATAACATTGGAGGCAGTTGATGCCGGTGTGGCTAAACTTTACCAAGCAAAAGTTTCGGTAAATTTCACTGACGGCATGTTTTTTGGAATGGTTCTGTCTTGTCGTCGATGATGGGTGTCCGGCCTATAGCACTATTTGATCACCTAGGTAACTATTCTGGCACTTCAGTTTGTGAAGTTATGTTGGTTACATCTCTAAGTTCAATTGACAAAGCAATAAATTTAAGGATATTGATGCCGGGTAATTTATTTACTTGAACCAGAAAACTTCTTTGCTCAGAAGGATCATGAAGACCAAGCCAAGAATCAAATTCCAATGCGTAAAATGAAGGTATTTGCAAGCCATCGGTTTTGCTTATTACCTTCATGTCATGTCCATGTATAACAGATGATGATGGCATGGGCCTGGACCACCATCTGCCTTTTATTGTTCAATGTTAGCCTCTTGTTCAAGAGGACTGTCTCAAGTCTCAACTCTCACGCATTCACTTTTCTGTCTTTGAACAGGGACTTCACTGTTCTATAAACTCATGTATCAAACTATGTCGTATCGAACCTGCATATGACTTTTCAAATAATGGCAAGATGCAAAGATTTGGACATTGGGCCGTGGAAATGTTCAACGACATCCTGAATTCGTAAAAGCAGCATGCTATTATTCTACCTCGCGCTTTAGCTTTTCTGGTTGATTTTTATGACTGATTTATTTAATGTCTAATATGCATGCCTTCCATTAAACATTTTTGATCTGTTTCTTGAATGATTTATCCCTGCTGCGGAGAATGAGTTTCTTACTATAGGTTCTGCATATATACTAAATATAAAGTTCTGGTTTCTCTTTCAGAATGCTGAACTGCAGTTTGTGAGAGTGGTTTGGAGGATTTTTTTTATCTAACATTGGAGGCAGCTGAGGCTGGTGTGATGAAAATTTACCAAGCAGAACTGTTTTTGCCAGTTCTGCCAGGTGCCGGTTATGCCAGGTAACAAGAAGATTAAGCATCCCAATTCCTGGCTCAATTTGTTTGGCCATGTCGATGATAATGGGACATTGTCAATACTAATTGATAAGAGGCATGAAGAATGCAGAAAAGAGATTTTGGAATCTGAAGATATTAATATTTTTACAGCAGTCCAGCAAGGTAACTTCTTACAGCATGCTTTTTTCTTTTTGGTAATTCTTTTATGGCATGTTACCTTGATTATCATTACTACGTACCTAATTCAGTAATGTGCACATTGCTTATGTGGGTTGATTATTCATCTTGGTCCATTCAATTTGATTTGTACATACTATCTGAATTTCCATGTCTACCACTGCCGTTACAAGGATGTTGATCAATTCATTCCAACCTTTTTGTGAGATATTGAAAACAAGAGCTGATTAGATTATTTTGCCTATATTAAGTGAAGAGATTAGAACTGGTTAGTAAATGGTGGTGATGGATTGTGCAACGCATCAGTTGACTATGTGTGATAGTGCGTGCACTGTGCAGTACTATATATCTGAGATTCTGAGATGTCAATCAGTTTAGGATCGTGGGGTTCCTTTGAATGTCCGGTGATCGGCCTGTAATGACACTACTGTTACAATTGGACCTTATGAGTGTTTTTTTTATATATTTTCTGTTCTTTTTTGGCCGATTACTGTAATGAAGTACTTTTTCATGACCAGTTCGGCACTTCATTGGGAATCTAAAGTAGGAAAAATTGATGAAAAGTACTCGAGCATGAGAACAAGGTGTTTGGCGAAAGCATGGAGGAAAGTCGTGTCACATGGTCTTAATTTGGACTCGTTTTGTGTCAAAGTTTGTCACATAGTTTTCATCAAAGGTGTCATTTCAAACTTTTGTTAGACCATTTGCCAAAAAAACGAAAAAGAAACTCAAAACTAGGGTGCCAACAATGTCATAAACCCAAACTCCCAAAGTAACAAACCCAATCAATTGAATTGTATCCCATCCCAAATCTTTTTTTACACCTATTTTCCTTTATTTAATGAAATGAATTCTTTTCTTCTGGCTGTCTCCCTGAACTTCACATTGTTCTTCCTCAATTAATTATTGCTGTACGTCCATTTCTTGGCAGGGAAGTAATCCCGGCCAGTTTAATTGGGAGAATGAATCTTTTACCTAACCTAATTGGGGAACCTGAGTTTATATGTAATCCTTTTTCCTAACCTAATTGGGGGAACCTGAGTTCATATATAATCCTTTTCCTAACCTAATAGGGGAAATTCACTCTCCCAATTAAACTAGGTGTGTGTGTGTGGTATATAGACACATGTATATCTTCAATTAGTCATTTCGTGTGCCTATCTTTCTTCTTAATTTTCTACTGATATCAGATCCATATGGAAGTCGTGATTGACAACTCTTGCAGGTTATCTATATCAGAGGTTAATGAACCTGACGAAGAGCTTCTATGTACACAGTTCGTGATGGATATCAACGTTGAGGCCAGAAAGCAGACCTGGGAGGCCGGCAATGTCTACGTTAGGAAAAAGAAACATGGACTCAAACTTGACCTATGGATGTATGAAAACAGGTCAAGGAGCGCCATTGATGGTGGTTGGTTTCGAAGCAACCCGATCATGTTTGCATCTTTATCATGGAATTTGCATTGTGAAGTGGCCGGCGCAGAGCAGGTTTTGCCCACTGTGTCGGTTTTCTTTGCCGGCCGATTGAATCACTAATGAATGTAACTTGATTTTCCCTTTTGTCATTAGCATCAAAAGAAGAGAGAGATATAGATGATTAAAGGAAAAGTAGTTCACAACGAAAAGTTGTACTGTGTTATAGTTTAACACATTGAGATTCTATACTGTACAGATTACTCTAACTGCAATTCATTTCACTCTTTTGATGACCTAAAGAGCTTAGCTATCTTTACGATGACTTTTCACGTACTTTGATGCATTAGATGGCTGCGTTGGGGGGTGGGGGGAGGGGGGGGGGCTTTTCTGCTCCCCCGCTTATAAGCAGAAGACCCAAAAGTGTTTGGTAACCGAACTTCTTATCAGCTTTTTCAAGAAGCTGCTGCAGCTTCCGTCGAAAAGCAGAAGCAGCCTCAATCGAGCTTTTAGAAGCAGAAGCCCGAAGATCACTGTGGCGCTGGTTACGGTAGATTAATGAAATTTCTATAATACCGGAAACTAACCTCCTTTGATTGAAGCAATTACTCGTTGCCATGAAACCCTTGTCGATATCAATCTCTCTCCCTCATCACAGATGCCGCATCAATCTCGATATCGATCTCTCTCCCTCTGATGCCGTCTCACGTAGCCTCTCATCACGATTTCGGGTTGGAAATTGAAGTCTCAATCAAGCAAGGCTGCTTGGCAATTTGATTCAGGTTCTTTTTTAATTTATTTCAGTTTCAAATTTCTGTGATTTTGATGAATATTCGAGATCAGTTTTGTTCTGGTTTTTGAATATGAGTGGTAGAAATTGCGATTTGTAGCATGCATATATATATATATATATAGTGTTGTGATCAAAACATCTATTTACTCAATTTCGGGGATTTGCTCAATTCAATTTGCCTATTATTTGAGTACTGCCAGCGTCCTTGTAGCATTGGATATGTGTAGTGGGTTGAGTTTGATTTTGTTTTGGTGAATTTTCTGGACTCTTTTAACTTGTGTTGATTGGTGTTGATCCCCTTTTGACTAGGTGGAAGTTGAACATGTGTCAGCAATGCAACTTTGAGAGTGAATTCTGTTTTTTTTCTGGGCAAGTAAAGGGTAATGTTTGATCTTTATTACTTACTCATTGCTCTGCTATCGCTTTGATACATGTGTGTCTTTGTATGTTTTAACTGCAGCAGCTCACTTCAGCTTGGTAAAATTTGATAGTCACCCGGTTTGGTTTTGAAATACAATGATCATTGTTTTGGGATAATATGTATGTTTATTAGTATATATAGGTGGGAAGTTGCTTAGTAAAATATCGATCTGGAATTTCAAAAGAGTTGTACGTAAGGAGGAAGTTATGTGGGGTTTGGCTGTAGACATAGGCATTTGAGTTTTGAAGGATCACATGGTTATGTCTAAATGATATCAGATTCTAAAGGACCAAGAAGTATTGAGTCACTATATTTATTGGTGGACATTATGCTTAGAGATGTTCACAGAAAAGTCACTTGTTGATTGAGCCACTGATCTATGCTAGATTGATTTCAGCAGCAAAGGTGAACATTTGAGAGTTTGGTTTTGCTGGTTTTGATCAGATTTGTAGAAAGGCAAAAGGGGAGAAAGTATCTGAAGTGGAGGGCTTTGTTTTGGTTTGTTTACTGCATATGCTTTTGTTTATCGTTTTCATGGTTAATTTTACTTTGGGGAAATCTTTGGAGTCTGATAAAACTATTGAGATTGCACTAATTAGTTATGTTGAGTTGGTATGAACGTATTTGGCTTTTTCTGGTGCTTTACCCTTGCAATTCAAGCTGTTCATACTGAAGTGATTAAAACGTTCTATATGCTAATACTCAATTTGTATGCATTCAAATGAAGAATAAGTTCATGTTTCACAATGGATTGAGAATAGATGAAAACAGAAATTTTATTGAGAAGCAAAATGTATTCTTTTGCTATGAATATTTCATTACTAACTGCTAGAGGCTGCATACTTGTTTGTTGAATTTTAATCATGTGGCTTTTGTGTTGATTCTATCGTGCTACTTTGATATGGATTCCTGTATTAGGTTCTAGTCCTGTTTTTGAAAAGATAGGGAGAACAAATTGAAACAATTGAACAACAAATAGAACTAGATAAGGATCAGATGCCTTTTCTCCAAATTTCATTCGTAGTTTGTTCATACCTTGGGTATTTGCTTGTACTTGTATTTAGCTATCTTGATGTTTTTGTAGAATTTACCGTTACTTGCAAGTGAAACTTAAGAGTAGTATGGTGTTTCAAGTCTCATGAGTGGGTAAGCTAATTAAGGCTGCAGACCTTTTCTTTTTTCAGCTATATGTTAGCAAGGTTGCTGTCATGGGCACATTGCTGCATTGAACAACTTAGAAGAAGCTAATATAGGTTGCGAGGTGTACAATTTAAGAACTGGTAAAGGAACTAGGCTAATATAGGAACTAATAGTTCATATGCTTTACAAATTTAGTTTAGTGGTTACCATCAGTGGAACTAGGCTAGGCAAATCCATATTTATGGATCTCCAGACTCTTCTTGTTTGATTAGCTATGACCCTAAAGTACCAGTTTGCAGTCATCCTAACTCGTAACTGACTTGATAGGCTTAATCAGGCAACCCAAGTATGGTCACTTAATGGAACTCCATAAAGCTGTTAAGTTATGCGAGCAAGCTCGGCTAAATGCTGATCCGACTGTTACATCCTTAGGGAGATATCAACAGGTTTGTCAGCCTCTTTAATGGGTTGGGGAGGGAGATATCAACATGTGTTCAGTCATTGGTTTCTTAGATCAGTTGAACATCACTAGAGACTCCAGTGATTATCTATGGTACACCACCAGGTGAGATTAAGTAACTGAACTTCTTTTTCCATTCAATGTATCTGCGAAAAATGTATATCCAGTTATATAAGCTAATTTTCCAGAACTTGATGTTTTAAGGGGGTGTATTGTATTTGGATTTGTGCAAACTTTTTTTAAATGACAGACTTTTTGAAAAGTTCACAGACTCTTTAAAAAGTTGATAGACTGCTATTGATTTCTTAAAACCATTGATTTTAGCAACAGACTTTTTATTGATTCTTGAAAATCTATATAGTTTATTATGAATGACTTCTATAGATTTTCTAGTAAATAAAAATAAAAAAAATAAAAAACACAACCAATGCAGTCCAAATGGAAAGCAAGATAATAACTCATTGCCTCTTCAATGATCAAGTATCTTCTAGTAGAACTTGACTCAAATGAATGATTATTACTCTGTCTAGCTAGTTTGTTCTCATTTCTAATCTCCCAGTCAACTTAAAGATACAATATAGATCACTTGATGTTTATGGTTAATTATTCTCATCAATTTTGTTTTCACCTATTAACATATGTCATAAAAATATTGATCAATGTCTTGATCTATAATCAAGCAATCGAAATTCAATTGTTCAAGCTTTACTTGAACCATGATATAAATTCAAATCGATGAGAATAATTAATAAGAAAAAACCCAGTATTTCATAGCAACACTATTCAAGGTTTTAGGGGTAGACCACAATATTTGGGTTTTAGGGTTTCATAAATTATTTTTTATTGCTATTAGGGTTCCAAGTATCACAATTGAACAAAAAAAAAATCTTATTCAACAACTACAATGAACATGTTGGGTATCAAAAAAATATTGATATCATGAAAGATTAGAGAAAAGATAAGAAGAAACAAGAAAGAGAGATGATAGATAACCAACCTCTTTGCACGCAGAGAGAAAACTTTGATAGATTTAAAAAAAAAAAAAAAAAACTTTGATAGACTTTTTCAAATCTTTGGTTTGGTGGTTAGAAAATTATTGGAATTTGGTATGTATAGTTAACACTACAAAGTCCATAATTATTCTTGATTTTCTAATTCCATAAATATGAATGAAATTTTGAATACCTCTAAACTTTTATTCATTTTTAGAAATCATAATTGGATACTCCTAGATTTCGGTGGAATTCATAAAGTCTTTAAAAATCCTAATCGAATACCCCAAGACTTTCATGGACTGCTGAAATATATTGAATACACCCAGACTTTTAAATTCCATAGATTTCATAAAATGTTTCACTAATTCCATATACAATACACTCCCCTTAGTGTCGACATAAGTCCATCTGCATCATTTCCGCGTGGAGGTAAGCATCCAATTCTCACCGTGCAGTCTGCTGGGAACGCTATGCATGTCTTTATCAATGACCAGCTCTCAGGTATGTAAATTGTTTATATACTTGTGTTTTGAGATATTATACCAGCTACTTTTGATTTGGTAGGTAAATGGTCACCTGGGTCTACTTAAAAAACTATGCCCCTATATCTAAATTAAATGTCGGTGATGTTCTGTAATGATAGGATCAACTTATGATGTTCTGCAAGACCAGAGATTTACTTTTACAGGAGATGTAAACACGCATGCTGGTGTGAATAACATTTCACTTCTAAGTGTAGCTGTTGGATTACCGGTTAGTTCTTTGATTTGCATTTTTCACTAACTTTCAATATTTCATATACCAATACAAAGTTCGTGTTGATAACTTGATATTATACTGCAGGTCCCTATAATTGACTTGGTTAATTTGGTAAAGTTTGTACTCGAGTAAATTACATGGCTTAAAAATAAGTAATCAATGTAATAAAGAACTTCTTGTGGTGTCTTTATATAAATAACTAAATCAGGATCTGGATATGGGATTTGGAAGACCATATGAATATATAGGTTCACTTTTCTGATGTAAAGTAAAGTGGAGGATACACTAGGGAGCATGTAGACCAGATGTGCTTTTGTGATTTGAATAATTAGAATTTTCGATATTCATACAAAGATGTGGCTACTTGACTTGGATTAAAAGTTTTTGATTTGGTGTTTACGTTATTATACCTTCGCAATGAATCCCAAACTCCCAAGTAGTCACATTCTTGGCCATATTTCATGACTTTAGTCCAATGGTAACTGAACTACTTCCTGTTGATTTTGTCACAGAACAATGGTCCTCACTTTGAGACATGGAACTTCGGAGTACTAGGATCTACAAGGATTGGATCAAGGAAGCAAACATCTTTGAGTCCTGAGCAGAAGGTGCAAATAATAGAAGAAGAATCAGAAAGTCAAGAATCTCCAAACTGAAGAGAGTGGGTCTTTCTTGGGCCTTGATGATGTCAACATGTCTAAGGTTTATTCATCCTTGCATTCAGTTCTTGTGAGCACTTTCTCTCTGTACCATACATATACCCTTTGTTGTTTTTCTTTCCTTCCCTTTTGGTAAAAATATTCACGCATGTGTTTTTTGGACCTGCAGTATAGATTCATCCCCTGTTATTCATTCTTTACTGCATATTTGATGATTCTTGTGATTGTTGAATTTGTTGCAGATCATTAATAGTAGGAGACAGGGTCGGGATGTTTAGGTGCTGGTTTTGCAAGGAAGATGCTGCAAGTTGTGACCACAGCAGCCACTGTTGGTGCCCTTCAAGTTTGAAAATAACAATACTCAAAGTTTGATGAGTGCGTAATAACGTGGACATTTGAATATGTTATGATATTTTTGTGGTTACTTGATGCGAACCAGAAATCAATTGTTATTAATGTTACTAATATATTTGTACAAGTTATTTTTAAAATTGTCCAATATTCATATGGTCACCATGATTTATAAAAATTGAAAGTTAACAAAAATTAATAAGAACATAATAAAGATTAAAAATAATAACAAAAACATTTGAATAACATTGTATTACCAAACAAACAAGGTAAAGTAATCTCTCATGTCCAATTTGGTCATTTCCACAAACAAAAAGCACAAGCCAGTTTGAGTTTACCAAACACTTTGTCACTGCTTTTGCCACTAACAGCTCTTATAAAAAGCCAGTTTACCAAACACTCAGCTGCTTTGCTTTTCAGCCACTTATTCTCATAAATAAGCAGAAACCATCTTTTCTGAAAAGCTCAGCCATACCAAACATAGCCAATAGACATTATCAACCCACTAAGAGCAAGTCCACCCGTAGTCAAGAAATGTCAAGGTCGAGAAGTCAAGAATTCGACCGGTCAAGTTACTATTCACTGCCACTGGACATGGGTTTGCACCCGTTGTTTTTCTTGCCCGGTGAACACTTTTCAGTCTTTCACTGTTCACGCAAAAATACTGTTCATCAGTGGTATTTAAATGCAAAGCCTCCAATGGTTCTCTTCCACGTGGTCTGCAGCTGCCGGCCCAAAGGATGTCGCTACGCGACAAGCGCGTTGCTGCAGTCGTTCAGCAGTTGCGGCGCCACGCGTCAAGCTGCTGTCCCTCACTTCCCAAGCAGGCGCGTCTCCTTCTCCCCTGTGTTGCTGACGTCCCCCACGTTGTGTTTGCAGCCTTCCTTCTCCATGAGCTCGTCTCTTTCTTGCCTGGGCATGAAAATAGTCATTCCCATGACTATTTTCTTGGCTGTAGTCAGGAAGGAGTGATTCTTGCCCAGTCAAGCTTCCACCGGTGGAAGAGAAGATTTTGCAAAGAAAGTCACCTAGTCAGCTTTTTCATGACTATAACCAGACAAGGGCAAACCAGTGCACTTGCTCTAATGTTAACAAATTGGTTCATGCATTTAATTGTAGATCACTCTACGTATTGGCAAATTAGTGAAAACTAGTATTAAATTGATCTAAAATTGTATGAAAATGGTTTACAACTACTTGAAAACTAGTAGCATAGTTCTCCTGCTTTGACACTGATTATTAATAATAATCATTGAGATGAATAGTTGCTCGTAAAATAACTTGAATGATAAGCATGCATGTAATAACACAAATATCGAACGATACATCACGTCAACTCTTAATTATACTTGTTAATTATTGACTAACTATAAATATAAACAAATACAATTTGAAATTAACAGCTAATAAGAGACCATGTGCTACAAAATTTGCGTCACAAAAACATGTATTAGAGTTTCTCTATTAGTATTGGATTGATTTGTTGACCAAGTGGCGTCTCAATCTAGCTACCTGGCAATTTTTATTGCTTATGAAAAAAGCCAGACATGAATGACATAAATTTGATTTACGATCTGAGCTGTCTGTATGTGGCTTCCACGTCATAACAACGTATTTCCAGGTAGGAGTCGTAGGGGCTCACCCACTTGTTCCTCAGATTTTTTTGCTGAATTCAATGCCTTTTATTAAAGTTGCCGCCTTTGCATGCGCCGCCGGGATGTCACGTAATTAATCGGGAATAGTAATCACATTTATCTATGAAGATATTTTCACAGATGATTCACTGCTACTCCCATGGATCAAACATAGGAACAAGCTCGATCAAGACCGATGATAAAATCCAAAAGGCCACACTACTTAGATCTTTGTTTTTTTTTTTTTTTTGAGGGAAAAGAAAGATATATTCATGTGATCGAAAAAATCATACGACGGTACCGTACAAGATCAAGTTAGGAGATCCGAAGATCACCCATTACAATTGTTGCTCAAGTAGTGCACCGACTGCACATTAAAAATGACTACTAGCCTTAACTACTACGTCTTGCTTAATGAGAAGCTACAACACCGAAAAAACCAGTACATATGCCTAAGACCTTTTTGGTGTACATCAATTAATACTGACCCTTGGATACATTGTAGCAACCTAAATTAAGAAACAAGGTATACAGGGTCAAGGCCCACTGCACCCACCCGGTAAAAGATGGAGCATTATTAGACAAAATGAAAACACAAAATGCAACAAAAGAAATCTAAAAACTACACCTACACCACCCTACCCTTAAGCATCTAAGTTGACCGGCTTGAAGCGTAAAGACCTCTTGGTGTACCTCTCATAAGACACCGCACACACTACTTAGATCTTGGAATGGAAGGTACTTGAAAAAATGCTGAAAATTTCATCAATTTTAGTAAAATTATAAGTTTATAATACATGATTGCGTTTTTCAATTGACAAATTGATCACATATAATCAATCGTTAAAATGACATGCTGAGTAATAATTGTATGAATACATTAAGATAAGGTGTTGGACACACGAGCACTGATTAACAATTTTTTTTTTTTTCACTCCTATCCCATGGTGACTTGAACCCATGACCTGGATCTTAGGTAGTGGATGCTCTAACCACTGATTAACAAATCTATTACTGAAATCCGAAAAGTATTGACGACAATCCCTCAATTCCCAATTTTGATATAATTATTAGGAATTCAGCAAAAAACATTTTGATCCAAGTGTGCATTTGGATGGCATATATCTATCTTCTTGATTGTTAGATGGATCACATAGTCAATTAGCCTCACTATCGATAAACAATCTCAAAATTAGATGTTGAGGAATCCTGTAACATGAATAAGTTAACACAATAAAACGTAAATCACACTAAAAAATACGAACACGCACTATTTAACAAATCTTCTACCGAAACCCTGTAATGATTGATGGCAAACCCTAGCTTCACTCGCGGTTTCGACAAATTTCACATTCCCAAAAGGCCAAAACGACTAATATAGAGGGAAATAATTGACACCACTTGGTACACGAACACTAAACTCCAATTATACGATTCATAATCACATGTACATGTACATATGCAAAAACAAAACGCTCTGACTCATCAAACCTCTCTAATTGGTAGGTAGTAATTTTCACATGTCTCCCATGAATAAGGGTCCAAAAGCCGACCTTACTTTCCAGGTCTGTCTGACAAAATAGGAAAAGTGACCTTCTGTGAATCAATCATTCAAAAACGTGACATGGGTTACATGCAACGAATATCAAAAGCTTAGAAAATGTCCCCTCCCGCCAAACCAAGATATTTTTTTTACGTTAAAGTTTAAACACAATAACCGAGGAAGGGCTTTTCCCTAATTCCACGGAGTCCCTAGTTTGCAATTTCGAAATTCCACAACTCCTTGACACACAAGAGTTGGTTTCATTTGCAAGTCTATAAATACTGCTCCCGGTTTTCTCCAATTAATTTCATCCTGACTTTGTAAAACCCAGCAGTTTATTGTTGTTGGGTTCCTGATATTGTTGTATTAAAGATGACGGTTGGGGCAGGAATAACCGTTGAAGATGGAAGTTTGATGGTGTTGGGGAACAAGGTGTTGGGTGAAGTGCGTGACAACGTTGTTGTAACCCCGGCCTCCGGCGGTGCATTGGCCAATGGGGCCTTCATCGGAGTTGAGTCTGATCAGAAGGGTAGCCGGAGAGTGTTTCCGATCGGTAAACTCGAGTAAGTTAGTTTTGTTACATATATTTTCATTAGTTTCTTCTCTAGTTTTATTGCCATTTGGTTTGCAATAGATATGAGCGAGTTTAATTTGTGAGTATGTTTTGTGTATAGGGGGTTGCGGTTTATGTGTGTATTTCGGTTTAAGATGTGGTGGATGACACAGAGGATGGGGAGTAGTGGTCAAGATGTGCCGTTTGAGACGCAGTTTTTGATTGTGGAGACCAAGGAAGGTGGTCATTTTGGTGAAGGAAGCAATACTGAAGGGGAGGAATCTGCTGTGTATACAGTTTTCTTGCCGATTCTCGAGGGGGATTTCAGGGCTGTTCTTCAGGGGAATGAACTGAATGAGATTGAAATCTGCCTAGAAAGTGGTAAGTAAAGTTTGAAGTAAATTATAGAGAAGCATTAGTTCATCATTTGGAAAACATTTTGTGGGTTCTGAAATGGTGAAAATTCTGGGTTTTGCAGGAGATCCTGATGTTGATGGATTTGAGGGTAGACATTTGGTTTTTGTTGGGGCTGGATCAGACCCATTTGAAGTCATCACAGATACTGTGAAGTAAGTTTTAAGCTAATTGGAGGCTAGTATGCTTTGATTCTAGTTCATGGTCTAAATTGCAGTTGAATTTTTATGATTTAGTCCTTTTAATCTTCAAGTTGTAAGTTTTTGAAGGATAGGATAGTAGCAGTTTCAACTGTAACCATTTTCAGATTCAATGGTGTATAAGAAATCTGGAATTTGATCACAGAAATAGAACTCAAATTGGCAGTAATTTTTTTTTTTCCTAACAATATTTATGTGCTAAAGGGACTAATCACTGACTTGGTTGTATTTTTTATACATAGGACTGTGGAGAAGCATTTACAGACATTTCATCATCGTGAGCGAAAGAAGGTAATTTTTATTCCCAAAATTTTAAATTATGGAATATGGATTTAACTTGTCTGTTTTGTTAGACAAAGTAAAGTAATTTACCTTTTCATCATTTCTAAATTACTTGTGCTTTGTGCTTCAGATGCCAGACATGTTGAACTGGTTTGGCTGGTGTACATGGGATGCTTTCTACACTGATGTCACTTCAGAGGGTCTAAAGCAAGGGTTAGAGAGGTAAGGATTTTCTCACTATAGACAGTATTTTAAATACTTGATTAATTTCAGCACTGCATAGATGGTAAAAGGCGATTTTTTTTTTTTTTTTGCAGCTTCGAAAATGGTGGAGTGCCTCCGAAGTTTGTTATTATTGATGATGGATGGCAATCAGTTAGTATGGATTCCACTGGTGTTGGCTTCCTAGCTGATAACACAGCAAAGTGAGCACTTGATGTTTCAATGTTTTTTCAAGCCATTACCTTAAAGTTGATTTGCTTACAATTTTATTAACATTCTCTTGTATGTGTTTCAGCTTTGCAAACAGATTGACAAATATTAAAGAGAACCACAAATTTCAAAAAGATGGTAAAGAGGGTCACAGAGTAGAGGATCCATCTTTGGGCCTTCGCCACATTGTATCTGAAATTAAAGAAAAACGTGCTTTGAAGTGAGTTTTTGTCACTTAGTCTGCTGATTTTGGCTGTGAATCACATATATTTTTTATCAGGAATTAATTCAATCTGTTTGGTTCTGAAATTTCTAGGTATGCTTATGTGTGGCATGCTATAACTGGTTACTGGGGTGGTGTTAGACCTGGTGTTTCCGAAATGGAACACTACGACTCCAAGTTGGCCTACCCTGTTTCATCTCCAGGGGTTGAGTCCAATGAGCCCTGTGATGCCTTCAACAGCATTGCCAAAAATGGCCTTGGCCTTGTGAATCCTGAGAAAGTTTTCCACTTCTATGATGAGCTCCACTCTTATCTTGCATCAGCAGGAATTGATGGGGTTAAAGTTGATGTTCAAAACATTCTCGAAACTTTAGGGGCAGGTCATGGTGGAAGGGTGAAACTTGCAAGAAAATACCATCAGGCATTAGAAGCGTCTATTGCTAGAAACTTTCCTGACAATGGTATCATTTCTTGTATGAGCCACAACACAGATGGTTTATACAGGTAAAAATCTATTTCACATTTGTCTGGTCCAATGCTACATTTTCTTTCTTAAGTTTTAATAGTAATGATTTGGTATGACCTTGAATTTGTCAGTGCGAAGAGGACAGCTGTTATAAGGGCATCAGATGATTTTTGGCCTAGAGATCCTGCATCACACACAATTCATATTGCATCAGTTGCTTATAACACTGTTTTTCTTGGAGAATTCATGCAGCCAGATTGGGATATGTTTCATGTAAGAAAGCAAACTCTGTTATTAGCTCTTTAGAATTTAATTTTAGTTCTTATAGTTTCTGGTTTCTTATATTGGAATCGTTTCCAAATTCAGAGCTTACACCCGATGGCTGAATATCATGGAGCAGCTCGTGCGGTGGGAGGATGTGCAATTTATGTTAGGTATGTTTCAGTTATGAATATGTCAGTTTCTGTATGAAATAGATCAAGAAGATAAAGTGTGTTCTTACCTACATGTGATGCAGTGACAAGCCTGGGCAGCATGACTTCAATCTTTTAAGGAAGCTTGTACTTACTGATGGCTCCATCTTGAGGGCTAAACTACCAGGAAGACCAACAAGGGATTGCTTATTTTCTGATCCTGCTCGAGATGGGAAAAGGTACTTGAAAGAATTTCACTATTGATTCTTGTTATCATTGTTTTTCACTTTTTCTATATACTTTTTTCTAATCCAAGTCTTGATATTGCAGTCTTCTGAAGATATGGAATCTGAATGATTTTACTGGAGTTGTGGGAATCTTTAACTGCCAGGGAGCCGGGTGGTGTAAGGTTGGAAAGACGAACCTCATCCATGACGTAGAGCCGGGCACAGTTACAGGGGTTATTAGGGCTAAAGATGTTGATTATCTGCCCAAGGTTGCACATGAGACATGGACTGGGGATGCTGTCATATATTCCCATCTTGGTGGTAAGTTTAGCATTTTGATGTGGTACTTGTTCTTGCTGCATATTTTACTGGTAGACTGTAGTATTTGGAGTAACTTAACAAAATTGATTGTGATGTAAATTGCAGGAGAGGTGATATATCTTCACAAGGATGCATCTCGGCCAATTACTCTGAAATCCCGAGAGTACGAAGTTTTTACAGTGGTTCCTGCTAAGAAATTGTCTGATGGTGTAACATTTGCTCCCATCGGCCTAATCAAGATGTTCAATTCTGGGGGAGCCATAAAAGAATATGAATCTAAGAGCAGTACAACAGTTGACTTGAAAGTTCATGGGTCTGGTCTATTCGGAGCATATTCATCAGCTCGACCAAAGAGGATAACAGTTGATTCGGAGGATATGGAGTTTGGATATGAAGTTGAATCGGGTTTACTCACCATTGATTTGAGAGTTGCAGAGAAAGAATTGTACCTTTGGAACATCACCATTGAACTTTGAGGATTATCATGCATGTGTTGTAGTTACCAGGGTATTGTGTTAGAAACTTCTGTAGGTTTAGAGGGAAATAATATCTGTAGCCTGTAGTTGTATTCATAAGTTGGGACAGAAATGCAGACTGCTATTCTTCTCTGCATGATCCCCTTCTTGTTGTATTCATTAAAATTGGAAGTGAAATGCAATGTGCTTTTATTCTCTGCATGTTTGTTACCAAATTAAGGGAATGATCGGTTTGCACCAAGCACATGTAAAATAACAAATAAGATGTATATTAACACCTTTAGTCACAATTAATGTAAGTTTCTGTAGTTGGGACAAAGAACTTGTGTTCAGGTTGCTTCTCCCACATGTAACTTGCAGATTCAATCCATTCTCGGCGGACCAACAGCTTCTTATTCTTCACTGCCAGAAGAGAATTCTTGGTTCGAGTATTTGTTGCAACCACATGGGTGATTGATGGTGCATCCACTCGAGTTGAACAAGTTGCTCCCAACTCCTCTGCCATTTTCCAAATATTATTGATTCTAGTTAAATCATGACAGTCGAAAACGATCTCACAGCCTTTCAAGTTTCAACACTCGTTTCCGAAGAGTCTTTAACACCTGCCTTACATCATTTCCAAAGTGATTCTTGTTGGGCAGCTTATGAACAAAGAACATAGCGTGGACTTGCTTAAGAAGCTGAAGAATATGTTCAAGATAATCATTTTCATCCGTCTTCAACTCGGCAAGAGACTTGCGGTTATTGAGGCACATTGTTTGAGAACTGTATTTGAAGAAATAATATCGTCTTATTACTATCAAATTGTCCTGATTTTCCTTTGTCCATGCCTCTCGTGTATCGTCAAGGATCAAGACATTAGAATCTTCACAACCACGCACAAGATCTAGACACTTCTTTTGTCCTCGGGAGCTGTGGTCGTTGCACGATATTACTCTAGAGCTAGAAGTGAAGAAGTACTCTTGTTCGGGGTCAAGCAACTCAGCCATTCGCAATGCATAAGCTCGATTGCCTGTTGTGTATATGTGCATCTCAAACACGTGACTGGCTTCCTTGAGAAATGTCCTGACAAAGGGCCTCAACTTGGTTATCATGGTTGAATCCATGAAAACATCACCTTCCAGAGAATGATCATCTGTTTTGGTCTTTAAGTATTCTTCTTGGGGAGTCACATGATCGAGTTCGGTGGAGTGCAGTAGTGTGTGATCTAGATCAAGTACCAAGTGTAGTTTCCTGTTTTGAGACGAACAAGACTTGGAATTCAAGTTCAGTGCTCTATGAAGATTCGAAGCAATGCGATCGTCCGCTTGCTTCATTGTGAATTCGAGATGAAATAGTTAATAAAGAAAGAGAATTGCAGCCTATTTGATATATAAGGAGAACTATTCCTAATCTTCCTGGACTTGTACTCCGTGACATATTAGGATAGGGAATTAATTAGAATTTGTTATGGCCACAGGTGCCTTCTTTACCAAGTAAGACATGCCCTTTTGGTAGAGGATTGAGGCAATGTTCAGGGGCAGAGTATAGTGGAGTGCTAGGTGAGCCACACTCACTTGTCAGCTTGCCACGTGAGGAGAAAAGCTCATAAAAATTTAATTTCTCCATTGTGATCATTATGTACTACAAATTTCTTTTTTCGATTAATATAAAAGATCAATGATGAGTCATCAAGTCAATAATTTAAAGTTTATCTGTAAAAATTATTACAAGATTAATGAGACTAGAACTCATAGGGAATAAAATAGATTTATGGATGGAATCAAATATGCAGTATTTACAGACAAAAGTATTCGGTTATTGGGGAAAAATCAATCAGTCACCGTATTAGCTTCTCGATAAATATGGTGAAAAAATATCTTGAAAACTTGTATATAGTAGTATAATGTCTGATAAATAAGCAAGTTGACCCATGATTTTCATAAAAAAGACCATGATTTCTTTAAGTTCACAACTTGCATCAGTTACAATGTTTCATGCATAAAGCTAAAGGGGTAACTTGGAAAGGAACAAACAATAATACGGTTATGAACTCGTGGAAGCTAGACAAACACGGTTGCAGTTGGACTTGGGCCTCCACTAAAACGTCGTCGTCTCCCGACTCCAACTCCAATAAGGTAAAGCCGCTGCTAAACCCCCAAACAACCATTGGAGCCATCACCACAAAGCTCAGATCTTCAGGTACTCTCTCTCTCTCTCTCTCTCTCTCTCTCTATTTACTGAATCACCACCTTTCTAATTTCGAATGATTCAAATTTATCTGTGTCTTCATTTCTGATATCTACAACTTGGTGATTTTAGTTAAAGTCTTGGTCTTTGTTCTTCTCCCATTGCAATCTGTATAATCTGTGTTTAGCTTTCAAATGGGTAAATTTCTGTTTGAATTTTCAGGGGTTTTAATGGTGTGCTCACTTAATGAAAACCCAGAACAGAATCAATGTATGAACTTAAAGAAAGTGCCTCACATTTTCTTTTGTTTTCAATAGCAATGTAGGATCTATTTAGTGTTTGATTTTTGTGAGTTTACTTCTGCAAGTATGAAAATTTACGTAGAAAATACTGTTTTTTAGTTGGGGAACGTACCAGTTCAGTGATGTTTATGAAATGGAATAAGAGATTCTAATCCCAAGTTTGGATCTGTAGTTTCAGAGGAAGAGAGATGTTTCGGAGCCGAGTTGTAGCGTTGTTTGTGAAGGGCAATCACAAGGCTCTGTGCAGTCTGCGAGGAACAACCCCGTCTAGGGTGTTGAAGGAGGAGCCCTATAGATTATTCTCTACGGGGATCACAAGCAAATGCTTGGAGAAATTCCGCTCTTTGCCTAAGGTTCTCTTTTGCTTTATCTGATCTGCTTTGCATTTGTTCGATTCATTGTAGGAAAATGCCTGAATTAGCAGTTACAGTGCTTGTTGCTTAGCTTCACCCTAAAACATGCTAGAATGCTTTGTATTCTTACCAGAAACAAACTATCAAATTTTCAGTAATTATCCTAATGTGCTCCTTGTTTGACTGGGATGTTTTGTAAATGTGATGAATAATAGGAAGCCTTTTTGCCATTTTCAGGGTCACTATGTGCCATCTATAAGGAATATGTCTACTGTGGCTTCTGTAGGTGTCGAAAGTAAGGAGGGATTGAAGCTTCTTGTAAATGGAGGACCACACGCTCAGAAAATGGTTGGCATTTGGCTTTTTTGCTCTGCTTCTTGGGTATTCAGTATGGTGATACTTGGCGGTATTACACGATTAACGCGATCAGGTCTTTCAATGACTGATTGGAAATTTACTGGGGGCCTCCCTCCTCTATCAGATGGGGACTGGTTGCTTGAGTTTGAGAAGTACAAGCAGTCCCCTGAATATAAACGGTTAGTACAGCATGCGTCCGTAACAGTAATTGAGTTTGCAATTTAAGCCTGTTGTAGCTTGTTAGTTAAATATTGATGTCCCTGCGTTTCTTATTGACTAACTAAATAGTTGATGTGCTGGTGTATTATGTAATGGGAGTTGAAGTTTTACAGATCTTTATGTTACTTGTTTTTCATCTCCTGCAGTGTAAACAAAGGGATGAGTATTGAAAATTTCAAATTTATATACTGGATGGAATATGCACATCGTATGTGGGGAAGGGCATTGGGTATCATGTTCGCATTGCCATTCTCATATTTTCTTCATAAAGGGTATATCACCTTGCCACTTGGATTAAGACTCTCAGCACTCTTTGGCCTTGGTGCTGGGCAGGGTCTAATTGGCTGGTGGATGGTTAAAAGTGGTCTAGAGGTTAGTTATGGTTTTTCTGTGCTGCATTGAATTGATTTTTGTTGAAGATTGGGGATGTTTCTAATGCTTTCTTTCCCACAGGAACCAGCATCTGAGTATGCTCAGCCAAGAGTAAGCCCTTACCGTCTTGCAGCTCATCTTACTTCAGCCTTTGCTATATACTGTGGACTTCTATGGACTGGTCTTTCTGTAATGATGCCTGAACCACCTTCTAAATCGCTAGCGTGGGTTAATGGGGCAGCAAAAGTAAAGAGACTCGCTCTTCCTGTCAGCTTGCTTGTTGGAGTTACTGCTGTCTCAGGAGCATTTGTTGCCGGGAATGATGCTGTATGTAATCATTGTTTTGCTTCTAGTCTTTCATAATGAAGTAATGGATCAAATGTGGTTTTTGGTGAGGTGGATTATAACTATGCTTCAATGTGGAATTGTCAGGGGCATGCTTATAACACATTTCCAAAGATGGGAGACACATGGATCCCTGAGGATGTTTTTGACATGAAACCACTAATCCGGAACTTCTTTGAGAATACGTCTACTGTGCAGGTACTTTCTCTGACCAAATATCGCATCGTTTCTTAGAAACTAAGCATTGCTAGATCTGTGATAGCAAGAAATGTCCAGATGTAATGTTTTTGAAGTTTCTCTTCCCCAAACTCGTTCACCTTTGAGAAGATAGCTTTGCTTCAATCAAGGAAAGTTATCATTTCTAAAGCCATTGAACATGCAATTCCATCAACTGCGATTCCTCCATCTTATAATGTAAATTTCTTATAAAGAGATCCATTTCTTCAAGTGACTATGGTTTTTGAAACTACAAAAATTGCTAAACCTTGTAATGTCTTGGCTCTCCTAGATGAAACTTATAGATACCCACATTTCATCATTCATAACTCTTCCTTTTTAACATTTCCTTGTTCACTACTTCAAAATTTAACACATGAAGCATGGTAATGGTTTTCTACTCTTCCTTGCTTGTAGCTCGACCACCGAATCCTTGCAACCACAACTTTAGTTTCAATTGGCGCCCTGTGGTGGTCAACAAGGAAGTTTGACACACACCCAGTAGTTCGATCTTTGATCAGGACTACTCTTAGCATGGCTGCCCTTCAGGTATACATGGTTCTGGTTCCAAATCTCCATTCCTTCTCTATTTTTCTTCTCAATATCCAAAACAATGGTTCCATTTTTTCTTATGGCATATATGTGAGACCCCTCTGTTATATTATTGGATTGGTTGTTACCATCTCAGGTCACACTTGGGGTATCCACACTTCTGTCCTATGTGCCTGTTGAGCTTGGGACCGCACATCAAGCTGGAGCTTTGACTCTTTTGACCTTAATGATCCTTCTGAATCACACGGTGCGCAAGCCATCACCTTTCCTTCTCAAATCTCTGCCTCAAGCTTCCAAGAAAATCTAGATGTCTCTGACTTTGCAGTACATTTCTGTAAGAAAAGGATATTATCTATTTTACTCTTGGATTGTGATTTGTTGGGATATACATGAACCGCTTTCATAGCCATGCAGCAAGTAACTACGTGTCAAACCTTCCATAACCACATGTCCACATGAGCTCGAGAAGCGGCCACATAAGCCCCCATTTTCCAACTATAAAACCTCAGTTTCCCAATCCAGAAGCCACATTGCCAAAAGAGATTGCTGTGAAGTAACAGAGATAGTAATAGATGGAGGGTCGTCATCAACAACAGGGTCTTGGTCAGGCTCGGGGTCAGGGTAGGCATCAACAGCAGGCATCTGGCACCATGGTGATTGTGGCATCCGTCATAGCCTTAGCCATTGGAGGGTCGCTTCTTGGCTTGATGGGGCTCAGCTTCTTGGCATCATTGACACTACTACTTGTCAGCTCGCCGCTCTTGTTGATCTTCAGTCCTCTCCTGTTTTTCGCCAGTTTGGTGTTTGTGGGATCACTTGTCGGGTTTGCTGCGGCTGCAACCATGGCTCTCACCGGCGTGTCGGCTCTCGGATGGATTTTTCAGGAGGTTGGAGGCCAAAGGCTTCGGGGTTTTGGCGGTGGCGACATGGCGAGTAGAGTTAAGGAACAAAGCAAGGATTGGGGTAGATATTTGCAGCAGGGCGGGATGGGGATATGAAGGAGATGACATATAGTCAGTGCTTGAACTTGTAAAATTTTGGTTATGCTAAAATCATCTGCAAACAAAAGAGAGCACATATCTCTATGATTCTCTGTTCTCTCTCTTGATGTAAAAGGTGGGATTGATGGTATGATCCACGGAAATCAGGTATATCCTTTAATAAAAGACATAACCACCTTAGTCTCAAAATTATCCCCTCAAAATAATGTGCAAGAACTTGGATTATATGGGTATTCATTTATGTTACTTATTCATGAAGTGACTGGATCAAACAATTCCACACAAACTCATGAGTAAAATGGGTATGGAGGTATAAATAAAATAATCAGTTAAATCGGTGTGTTAGTCCCTCCAAGTTTCACTTGCTTCCCACATAAAAGTGTCACATTTAGTCATTTACTTATTTTATCCACATTCTAGTTAATCTAGTTATTTTACCCTCCATCTGTAGAAGTCGTGGAGCTGAGTTAAAGTAGAATTTTGTCAACCACCTAGACTCGATTCACATAATATCCATTGCATTGGCCATGTTACTAATCTCACAGTATAGTACATATTATCCAGGGAGTAGCTTTGAATGCTATCTATGAGTAGCTTTGAATCTCCTTCTACTTGAATTTTGTTTAAAGCCATGAATGTACACAGCTAAAAGACCAGCCCTTAAAGCTTGGGCGTCTACAATCGGAAGTCAAAACATCAGCTGCACCAATATTTTCAGTTGAAGCTAGTATAGGTGATCCATTTTCTGAAAACAAAGCCTGAAGAAGAGTCTCTGCGGTTTGTTTCTTGCATACCACATATTGTAATATAAGCAAAATTTTCTCTAGAAGTCTATGCTAGAGAAATTCAATGTAAAAAGTAAAGTTGCGAATACTACTGCTATAGCTGTATCAGGGAAATTCAATAAAGACATTGCAAAAAAAAAAGCATTTGATAAAAAGAAGTGCTAGTTCGAAACAAACCATCCTCACCAGTTAAGAGTTTACAATAGCACAACAAATCAAGAAAACAAGAAAACTAGCAGCACAACTACATCAGCACTTGAGTTCAGAAGTTGCATCCCAAGAAAATACACCATCACTTCAAGCAAAAGATTGTTGTTGCTGCATTAGAAACCTGCAACAAAAGATAAACAGAAAGAGTGTTGGTCATAAAAACTTTCCATTACAGAAACAGCAGAAAATAAAACCGTATTATATAAATTCATTGTATAAACTATGTCGGAAAAGACACAATCATTGCCTAATCTATTACACATTTCTGTTACAACAGCAAAAAAACCGCATTATATAAATTCACAAACTTCACAACTTACAAACTACATGCACTTAGACGCTCATCCTGAACAATGACAGTTAGCAAATGTAAACATATAGAAAACCAAGTTCTTGTTGCAGTTTTAAATCTAATGGTCATATGTCCCCACAAAATTATTGGCATATCCATATGAATATGAAGAAGAAACTAAAAATCTATAAAAAAATAAATAAATAAATACTTACCTCTTCTTTTCCTCAGCAAGAAACTGCATCATTCCTGTCAAGTAAGACAATGCTCTCTTCGTAAGGATCCATGGTGTAATATTGATATCTAGAAATCCCAAGAGTCTTGAGTTGCCCGCTTGCAAGATCTAGTGAATATAATTCAATTCTAGCTTTTTCTCCTCGATACCGGCCATGATATATTTCCAGCACTACTTCGCCACTCTTCCTAAAACATAATGGTTTGGGTAAACTCTCTACTGGACCTTGTGGACGGAGAGTAACCAATTTGGTCCACGACTCCTGCACAGAATACTCTTTCATCACCCATATATCAAGAAACGAATTGTGTTTTATACCAGTAGGATCTGTCATGAACAAAGCAAGGGATTTTCCATCTCCTGAAACAGACAATTGCAATGTCAAGACTCTTTGTAAATCCGAGTCCAAACTCTTTGGCGTCATTATCTCTCGGAATAACTCACTGCTCACATCAAATGCCAGTATAAAATCGCGATATGAGCTACTTGTCAAATCGCATGCATCCCAATGGAGAGCCCCATTAACAAAAGCCTGGGGTGAGCCTATATTTATTTTACATTGGGGATCAACAAACCTAGGGTCACTCCATGAGCCTGCAGCTAATGAATAAACCTCCACAAATGTTTGATTCACAGCATCCTCACTATCATCCATATCCCCCCTTTGATCCTCGACAAGCCTCACAACCTTATAGTCATTTGTAATAGCATCAAATGCGAACCCATGACAAGCATTATACCCACCAACAGTCTGATATCTAAGGCCAGGCTTGGGAAGGGTTACCAACTTTCTTATAGACGGATTCCATATTATGAAGTTGTAACCAAAATGCGATAAATCATCTGCAAGGAATAGCAGCCCATTACAAACGCCGACCACACGGAAACACTCATTACACATTCCCCCATCAGCAATTGGAGATTGAAATCCTATCTCGCAGTACTCATCAAAAACATGGTTATCATAATGCAAAGAGTAAACCTCTTCTATCAGCCCGTGGATGGACTGGTGGTGGCCAAAGCTTCTGCTATACCTTCTACAAGAAACCCCGTGGAGTAGTAGGAGGTGAGTGCCATAAAGGTTATTGAAGTTGGTTGTGCGGCTGAGATGGGCTCGAATAAAGCTCGAGTTCTTAATCATAGACCCCCATGACTTGCAGACTGAGGTGCATATGACCAAAGATTTAACGGGTAGTCTAAGTAAGATATTGGTTATGACTTCCTGAGGAAAATAATCTGACATTGCTTCAATTTTTCAGTCAATTGCTGCAATTTGCAGAGAAACAAAGTGAAGACAGAATCTCATTTCAAAATGAAGTTAAAGAATTTTGGAAATCAGGTAACTTTATTGGTCTTATGGTCTAGGCTACATACAATGGATCAAAAACTAACCATGTGACCACATATAACATAGAAATGATCTCAGACCAGCACAAACACTAACAATCTGACTTTAAAGTTAAAGGCTTTCATACACCATTATGTTTCTGCAGGGCTAAAGTTTCCATCCTTTTCTTTTGTTTGCAAAACAAATTAGAGAAAGAGGCAATTGTGTTTCTACATGGCTAAAGTTTCCACCTTTACACAACATTGTGTTTCGACATGTCTAAAGTTTCCACCTTTACACAACATTGTGTTTCGACATGTCTAAAGTTTCCATCTTTTTCTTTGTTTGCTAAACAGAATAGAGAAACAGGCATGAAATTGGAGCAAGAGAGACTTTGTATACCTGGAAAAGTTTCAGGGGACGACGTCGTCTTAGAACAAGAGTAAAGCTTGTGTTCCAGCGTAAACCCTAAGGGAGAAGAAGAAGAGAGAGGGCAGTTTATTTATACTGTTTCAAACTCAAAACCTAAAATCTTAGCTCGGGGTTTAAGCAGCATCAACTCCAGAATGATCCTTCTTCAACGGCTCTAATGAAGTTTTCACTTCTTCATGGTAATTAGTAAGTCCGGTTTCGTTTTATATTGGGCCTGGGGGGGGGGGGGGGGGAGGGGGTTAAAGCCCAAGAGAAAAAATTTCAAACACCCGAATTTAGGCCGACTCCTAACTTCAGCACCCGACTATGAAAAACTATCACTTTGGTACCCCAAGTTTGAAGCCCGACCCAACATTCATACACGCCGTCCATGACGATGTTAACTAACAATCCACTTACTAAATTTGGATGGGTATTTGGGTCATTTCGTTACCCAAACCTTATTTTGCAGATCCCTTCTTCTTCTTCCCTTATCTTTTGCAGATCCCCTTTTCTCTTTTCATTCCCTTTCTCTCTCTTCTATTCTTCTTTTCCTACTGTAATTTACTCTCAGACCCAAGGCCAAGGCTAACGACGGCGTCGTTTCCATCGGGATCCTTCAATTTGTTTGATTATTTTTGGTTGATTTTATCCTTTTTAACTGGGCTTATTCTTCACCCCTCGAATTTGGGGATTTGCATTTTGGATTGCTTCATGCTTTTCTGAGTGTTGATGAAGAATTGGAAGTGTGTGGTGTGGTCTTCTTAAGTATTGTTTGGCTCCAGTTTTGTTGCAGCTGGTCAACAGTCTCTTTTCTGCGTGGGCGTGCCAGCACCGTTCAGGTGCGGTCGTCAGGGGTGTCCCTTGACCTGACTTCTTTTGAGCGATTGTGGACGTGGAGAGCACCAACCTCGTCCCGGGATTCTTTGTGCCTCGTGGTGAGGACTTTTGCTAAGCTTCTTCAAAATCACACAATCGATACTCGACGTCGTAGATCGAGCAGAGCGAAAATCACTGGGAAGTGGGGAGAACTTGCTAAAGCGTGACTTTAGCTTGGCTGGTTTGCGAGGGCGTTACCCTTGCTTGGCTGGTTCCGTAACCGTTGTGGTCGCGGTACTATAGTCCTCTCCCGAGGAGACTAGGACCGAAGCACGTTGACAGAGGGTTTGGTGGCACTGACAGTCGGCTCCTGAGGATTATGGGACTGGAGTGTGGTCACCGGTAAGAGAAGGAGAGGGGTTGCTCTGGAGAGGCTTGGATAATCGTAGAGATTAATTGATGAGTTTTGTGTCTTGTTACTTCGTCGTAGCCTCTATATATAGGCTACCAAGCCATAGTGGTTAGTCTTAAACAAATCATGATGGGTTTTCCATTTAAGCACTAATGGAATCATGATAGGTTTTCTAATTAAGCACTCATGGAATCATGATAGGTTTTCCTTGTTGGTCACCATGAAATGTAGTTGAATGCTTTCCCATAGGGGTGGGCGTTTTCAACCGAGAGTCCGAGAAACCGGCTCGATCCGGACCGAAACCGACCATTCGGGTCGGTTTTCAAGGCTGAGATCCTCGGGTCGGGCTAAACCGAACCGATTAAAGTGTCATTCGGTTCGGTCTCGGTTTCAGTGTTTGCAGAACCGATCCGGACCGATATTGGTACATGTTTGCATTTCTGCAATTCTACTTGTTCAGTTTCAATAGTTTTATCACTTTATGTTTAGTTTCTGCATTTGTAGTTTGCAGTTTTGCTTAGCTTCTGCATTTATACTTTACAGTTTTGCTTTCAATTCTGCATTTTCTGCATTTCTGCATTTTTATGTTTACAGTTTTGTTTAGTTTCTGCATTTCTGCATTTGTACTTTACAGCTTTGCTTTCAATTCTGCATTTCTGCTTTACTTGGATTGGATGGCTTTACTGCTTTAGTTTGCAGTTTGCAGTTTTTGAATCTGCAATTCTGTAGTTTGCATAGTTCTGGAAAAACAGTTTTCTTGGCCAGAAAAACCGAAACACCTGACCGATTGTGTTCGGGTCGGTCTCTCATCGGTTTCAACCTGCTCAAAACACCGATCCGGACCGATCTGACAGTGTCGGTTTCAGACTCGGTTTTCAGCTTTTTCAGACCGAACCGATCCGAACCCAGCCCTACTTTCCCACGTGCATGCCATATTCCTTAATTGAATGGAGTATGAATATTCGCATGGGCGTGCCTTTTCTTGCAGCTTGCATAATCTTCCATAATTCTGCAGGTAGGCTTTATTTAGCCTCTAAATAATATATTTCGAACTTGTCGACAATATATAGCTTGAGCCACTGACATTGGCTCAATTTCTCCAAGACACGTCTTGTCAGGCCAAATGCTCATTTTGGGTTCAAACAAGTATATTACCATTTACATAGGATATTCCAATCAAATTGTAAAAACATAAACCGGGGCAAAACCATTGGTCATGATCTAGTTAAAGTCAGGTAAGAGATGAGGATTAAAAGTGATGTAAACGTGTGATTGATCATGTCCAAGACTGTTTTGTTTTATTATTTTCTTTTGGGTTTTTGTCCATTTACACCATTTTTAGAGATTTTTTTCCCACTTACCCCACTAAGTTTTTTTAATTCCCTCTTACCCAAAACACTCTAATGAGGTCTTCCCTAATACCCCATTAAGATTTTTTTTTTGTTTTTATTATTTTTTTAATACCATTTTACCCTCACATTTGTTACTTAGAGAGAGAGAGAGAGAGAGAGAGAGAGAGAATGGAAGAGAGAGAAACCATAGGGGACTTCGCCGGAGTCCGATCACCGGCAGCCGGATTCCGGTCACCGGCCGCCGGATTCCGGCCAACTTCGCCGGAATCCGGCCAATTTTCGCCGGAATCCGGTCACCGGCCGCCGGATTCCGATCACCGGCTACCACCCACCGGAAAGTTTTTTTGCCCCCAATAGACGTCTATTACCCCCTAATAGACGTCTATTGCCTCCCAATAGACGACTATCAGCCATGTATTGCCCCCCAATAGACGTCTATTGCCCCCCAATAAAGGGGCAATACACGTCTATCAACCATGTATTGCCTCCCAATAGACGTCTATTAACCATGTATTGCCCTCCCAATAGACGACTATCAGCCATGTATTGCCCCCCAATAGACGTCTATCAGCCATGTATTGCCCCCCAATAGACGTCTACTATCCCCCAATAAGACTTTTAGTTGCTAGAATGAGAACTAATCTCTTTAAATTTAGACAAATAAAACTTTGATTATAGGAAAAAAACAAGGAGATTACATCAATTCAAAACGTCTATTGCCCCAATAGAACCTTTTTTTTTTTTCATTTTTCTTTCATTTTGGTCTTCTGCCCCATTTTATCTATATAAAAAAAAAATAGTTTGGGCACCCAAAGAAAAGCTCTGGGCACCAAATCCTTGTTATCCTCCACCAATTTCCCGTCTACCAGCAACCCGGCCGCCACCTCGAAGAGGGATGAGAGAGAAAGTGCAGATCGGAGAGGGATGACCGGTCTCCACTTCCTGCTGCCGGGACGAGTCGAAGGCGAGGTCCAAGCAACCGGTGACGGCTTCGTGCCAGAGAGAGAGAGAGAGAGGTGCCGGCGACAGAGTCGTCCTTCGACCCAGACCTAGAACCGGCGCCGACGATCGAGGCTTTGACCGCCGGAGCTCCATAGCACCAGCTCATCTCTTGCGCCGACGATCCATACCTGAAACCCGATGAGATTTCTTCGATCCGGTGTGAGAGCGTGAGGGACAGAGGCTGAGTCAGAGCTTTGCAGGTGGTAGTAGGTGGAGTTGGCGTCGGGGCTTTGCAGGCCGGGGAGGGCTGGGGAAGAGAGAGAGAGAGAGAGAGAGAGAGAGAGAGAGAGAGAGAGAGAGAGAACGCAGATCGGAGACTGAGAGAGAGAAAAAGAGTATCGGCGTCCAGAGAGAGAGATGAGACAGAATGGCAGTGGGTAATTTTTTAATTAGTTTGAGGGTAAAATGGTGATTTGAGCTTAAATTGTGTATCTGAGAACAAAAATCTGTTGCTGGTGTAAGTGGGGTAACTTTTGCTTATTTTGGTGCTTTGGGTCAATGACCTTTTTCTTTTTGTAAGTTGGGAGGTCTTTGGTCCACTTTTTTTTTTTTTTTTTTTTTATATGAAAAATAATTCATTAGATGTTGAAGCCTTTTCGGCAACCCGAATTTACAACATTGAATAAAATGGCTCTAGAAGCCTAAACAAGAATGACATTGGACCAAAATTGGTCATTATCTAGGGAATGACCTATATTTGCTAAAGCATCAGCTGCAAATTAAATTAACTTCTCTAAAAATATGGTTAAATGAGATAACACTCAAAATGTCTTGCAAGCTGTTGAATGTCATGAATGATCTCCATAATTCTTTATGCCGGTGTGAGGATACCTTTGACAACATCAATTATAAGTCACCTTCAGCTTGAATACATCTATAGCCTTTCTAATGGGTAGTGTTAACTGTTAAGGCTATCATGCAGTGCTGGACAGTAGCTTCTGGTACAGAAATAATGGTTATACCAATTCTTTTTGCCCCAGCAACAAGTACTTTGTCGATGGAATCTCGGATAAGAAAGCCACTAGCAGCAGCGTTGTTGGTAACTGAACCATCAAAATTTATTTTGACAAAGTCTGGTGGGGGAGAGCACCAATTCATAGTTTTGTTGATTGGATTTGGACCTTCCCAAACCTTAACCCTTTCCAAGTTGTCCTATGATGCAGTCACAGCAGCTGCAATAGCTATTATTGAATTTGGATCAGGCTTGGTCTGTCTAATAAAAGACATAACCACCTTAGTCTCATAATTATCTCCTCAAAATAATGTGCAAGAACTTGGATTATATGGGTATTCATTTATGTTACTTATCCAGGAAGTGATCGGATCAAACAATTCCACACAAACTCATGAGTAAAATGGGTATGGAGGTATAAATAAAATAATCAGTTTTTTAGTGCTTCAAGTTTCACTCGCTTCCCGCATAAAAGTGTCACATTTAGTCATTTACTTCTTTTATCCACATTCTAGTTAATCTAGTTATTTTACCCTCCATCTGTAGACGCCGTGGAGCTGAGTTGCAGTAGAATTTTGTCAACCACCTAGACTCGATTTACATAATATCTATTGCATTGGCAATGTTACTAATATCTCGCTGTATAGTAGATGTTATCCAGGGAGGATGAAGGTGACCATGGATACTATCTATGAGTAGCTTTGAATCTCCTTCTACTTGAATTTTGTTTAAAGCCATGAATGTACACAGCTAAAAGACCAGCCCTTAAAGCTTGGGTGTCTACACTCAGAAGTCGGAACATCAGTTACGCCAATATTTTCAGTTGAAGCTAGTATAGGTAATCCATTTTCTAAAAACGAAGCCTGAAGAAGAGTCTTTGATTTATCTAAAGGTCAGTTTGTTTCTTGCATACCACATATTGTAATATAAGCAAAATTTTCTCTAGAAGCTGTGAAGACTAGTGCTATAGCTGTATCAGGGAATTTCAATAAAGACATTGCAAAAAAAGAAGAAGTGCTAGTTCGAAACAAACCATCCTCACCATTTAAGAGTTTACAGTAGCACAACAAATCAAGAAAACTAGTAGCACAATGATACGCTAAAATTAAGCGCTCAACTTAACCCTGCAAAATGTAGTCGTTAGCAATATAGAGTAAGCAAGGATCGTTCAAGCCGGGGATTGAGGGTAACAAATTAATCACACAAAATAAAAACAAACTAACTAAAACACAAATCAAACAAAAAAGAGACTAACTAAAAGAAAAACGCAGAATAGGGGAAAGAAGAGAAGAAGCAATCGAAAATACAAGAAGAAAAGAAAAATAAATGTTTTGGGGATTTTTAGATTTTACGAAAATAAAAGGAAAACAAAACAAAGAAAGCAATTTCGATTTTTATGTTTGAGAAAAATAAGATGGAGAAAACGTTAGAGACTCGGAAATCCACCACCAATTATTTTCGAACAATGTTAAGTTAACCTAGTTTCAATTACTAAGGTGTGAACAGAAATCAACCAAGAAACAAGTCGGAGCAGATCATGTCCCTTATTAATGTTTCCCTAATTACTTAGTCTACGTGAACGCACAATAGCTAAGCCTATCAAACATGCAATCAAGGTATAGAACGCTATCCTATCAACAACACATATAGTGTCAACATATTTGAAGCATTAAGATCTCATGGAAACGATTGATTATAGAGTTGCAGTCTAGTGTGGAACGCCTACCTAGCATGCTCTTCTAGTTGTTTAAAACATCAACTTTTGTTCAAAGCCTTGCATACTTGTGGATTAGAAAACAAGACGATTAGGTGAATTATTTTCTAAATCCTAGCTCCAATTACATGCATAAATACTATGTTGGCCACCATAAAACAAACACATGCAAAAGTTTTCAATCAATCAGAGATAAACAACCAATCCACACCAAAGATTCAGAAACTAAATTTAAACAAACATATGTTCTACATAATTGGGGCTTCAAACCTCGCCCCTAACAAAAGTAACTAGCCACACATCGTCTTAAATTCAACAATTAAAAGCATAAGTATTAGATTACAAGACAATAAAAACCAGAAAAGGGAGAATATGAGAGCCACGAATTCACTTTTAGGCAGCCTTAGATGCAAGCACTCCTTCAAGATGGGTCACGGCAGAAGCTTGATGGAGATGGATGATGGATTGCCCGGTTTTCCTTCTTGAAGACTTGGGAATTTTAGACTTTGTGTGCTAGGGTTTGGGAGCAGAATATGGCGCTGTAGGATGCTGTTTTTCAACGTGTTCTGCTGCTCTATATATATGTGGAGCACCCCCAAGTTTCCTTTTCCAATTCTGCTTTGAAAGCCTCCCCTAGTTGCTTGAGGATTACTCTGATTGGTGCACAATTAAATGATTTTCAAGGCTTAATAATCCTCCCAAATTCTTGATGAATCATTCTAGGACTCTCCTTGTAATTTTCAGCATCAATAAACTTCCAAAAATGCACCCAAAATTCGTCCATAGAAGATTTCTGCCAAACAGTCCAGTTTTGACTAGGATTCGGTTTCTGATTCTGAAGCTTCCTTCTTGGACAAGAAACGACTTCGTCTTGACAAGTTTCTGGATGGTTCTTGACTCCCACGTGTTCTATGACATCATATCTTCTAGATAGATCAACAACCTTCTGGAAAAACTCCAATTAAATCGCCGGAAAAGATCTCCCAAAAAGCTTCGTGAAAAGCTGACAGTTTCTGCCTTATCGGGAAGCCTTCTTTGAGATTGATTTCCTACTTCCTCGTTGATGATTCTGGCCAGTTCTTTAGCTCTTGTTAAATTATAACATCATGTCTTGAAGGATCGCTGGCCCTTTCTGCAAAGGTGCAGCTGGAAGAATGCAAGAATCTATCCTCAAAATCGTTCCCAGAAAGCTGATTCTGAAACTGCAGTTTTCTGCTTTGCAGCAACTGTTTTGCACAATGATTTCCGTGGACTTCCCTTGTAATTTCTAGCCAAATGGTTGATCAAAATTAGTCCTCTGCATCAGTACTTCATGTTCCATGGCTTCGTTGCTCCCTTTAAGCTCTTATTTCTCTTGAATCACTCCACGAACTACCTAAAAAGAAAACAAAGTTAAAACTGACTTTTTAAAGGAAATAGCTAAGAAAAGTGTAAAGTATTGCACATTATATTCGTCGCATTTATGCTCCTATCAAATTCCCCCACACTTATCTTTTGCTAGTCCCTTAGCAAAATCAAAACTAAGAAAATAAAACAAGGACTCAAAAGACTCAAAACAAACTATGCCTTCAACATTGTTGTCTCAGAAACCTCTTACTTTCATAGCATCAAGATTAGCACGCAACCAAGAGTCAATCATGAGTAATTCGAGAGTTAATTAAAACATATATTCCACATATAAGCATGTAAGACACGGGGGTGACAATGGTGATGGGTGGAGCTCAGCACGTATCAAACAAGTATGATTCAACCTCACAGGATTCACCACTCTTTCTTCTCTCCGATCAAGGCTAATGCTTAAAAGCTTTTTCACTCAAATATATGTGAGAGATGATAATATTTTCGACAAACAAAAAGCTCACATATATAAAGAAAGAAAAGGCTATGTCGAAATATATGCATTTTTTTTTTTTTTTTTTACGATCTCATGAAGGGTACCAACTACTTGCCGAACGGACCAACCATATGCTCAACTCTTGTAACCAATCTCCACAGATCAAAGGCTGCCCATCTTAAGGATCAAAGAGGTCTTACTTCAAGGTTGTAATGGGGCCAAGGTTTAGGGGTTTAAAGAAACGAAAGGGTAAGGAAAAATCACAAAGTGTTCTAAAAACCTAGTGGAGCTTTCATTGAAGCATTGAGACGTCATCCCTTAGTCACCAAGGCATCTTGCAACGTTGAACTTCTTGTGTGTCTTTATTAAGGGCCGAATGTCATTGTGTTGGGCCCTTGCTTCATTCTAACCTCTTCTTGTAGTCACAACTAGAGATCCAAGTGCATACATCAATCCATCTCATGCCTTAGCCATATTTTCACTTCTTTTTTCTTTCTTTCTTTGCCGCTCAATCTTTTTTTTTTTTTTTTTCTGTTTTTTTTTTTTTGGCAAGGCTTTTACACTTTTTCAACTCAAGATGTATGACTTGATTCCCCCACACTTGCTTCCTTCCATCATCCTCCTTGTAGTGCCTTTAAAATCTTGTATGTCTCGTGAATTAGCTCCACTAAATCCTTAGAACAAGGGTACGGGTATAACTATACTAAGGTTCAAGAGTTAGGATTTTCAGGGTGATGAAAGAAAAAGGTTTAAATGTAGGCTCAAAGGGGTTGAACTAAGGGGTGTACATCTTGTGTGCACAAATGGGGACACAGGCTATTTTTGGCTTTGGTGGAAGTTCCTAGGTGCCTTTATCCCTTCCAGAATCAGGAACATGTATTGATAAAAGTTTCGACCGGTACAAGAGCAAGTTCTAGTAATCTCTAGAGTCCGTTAAACTTAATCTGTGTCAAGCAGTCAATCAAAGAGAAAGATAATGAGATCACTAAGCATCGCCAAGAAAATAAGAATATATATTTTTTTTTCCATAAACACTCACAAAGAATGGCAAATAGGCTCAAATTCTCACAAGGGATATTATGAATCAAAACTCATCATCAACATGCTCATAATTCTGTACCAAGGTCAACAAAAACCACATCTACTACACAATCATATGCTTTCTATATATCGTAATTAACCAAGGAATTCTTTTAACATCATCTCAATATTGTGATCCTCTTTTATCCATAATTTCAGAGATTAAGTTCATCCTAGACAGTTGAAAGCAACCTAAGACTCGAAAAACAAAACAAAAACTGAAAACAAGAACTAAAGACTCAAAAAGAAAGAAAAATAACTAACAAAATTTTTTTTTTTTTTTTTATAAGACTCAAATTCCCTTCCCCCACACTTGAATCATACATTGCCCTCAATGTATGGCAAATTAAATCAAACAATGCATAATATAAGCATAAAGAAAAGAAATCAAAAGATGAAAAGAAGAAAGGTGAGAAGGTTGATAGAAAAGCTCCCCCTTGTAGACCTCCCAATGCTCACGACCTTTGGAGATGACAACAAAAGACCCCAACCTCAAGACCATAAGGTCTTGACTTCCTAACATAAGCTCCATCCGAAGTCTTGTTGCATCTTTGGAAACCATAAGTTTGTGTCGGCAGCCCATGTTCCAGGTCCCATAACTTCTCTATACAGCTTCAGATGACTATGATACCACTTGGAGGTGAAAGTGGACATTGCGAGCTCTCTGTGCATATGTGGAACACCTTCTAACTCCAAGCGGTTTGAAAGTTATAGCCCTGCAAAGTTAGAGAAAAAACAGAATTTTGAACAGAAAACCGGGCAAAGTGACCTTTACCCACCCAAACCGTTATTCCGGGAGCATCACTGGTCCAATGGATGAGATTTTTGGCCTGAAGGTAGTATACATATATAGCTTTGAGTCCATGTAAAGAACTCCTCATTTTATCCACGGAAATATGCCCAGTTTTTCTTTTTCTGTGACACAACTGCACAGTTTTCTGTTTTCCTGAGCTGACCTTGCTGCATTCAAACTGGAACTGGGAACGCATATGAACTCCGAATCCAGTTCTGTATAAGTCCACAGAAACTAGACTCAAAGATCTTTCCATTCATGTATGGTACATCTTCTGGTTCCATCTGAGCGAAAAACGGCAGCCGTCTAAAGTAGACTGACTGTATGGTCAGCACTCTGTTTTGACAGAAGTAACACGTTTCACACTTCTCTATAACCTTACGACCTGCACATGAACTAAACACATAAAAAAAGAAACTAAATAGAAAACGAAGAAAGAAAGAAAGAAACATTTGGGTTGCCTCCCAAAAAGCGCTTGATTTAACGTCTTTCAGCCAGACGTAGTGAATGCTTTTAATCCGTGGGAGGTGGTGTGTCATGAAGGTCCTCTTCCTCCACGTTGCTCTCCTTAAAGGCTTCGTAATATGGCTTCAAGCGATGGCCATTCACCTTGAACTCATTGCCCGTTTGCTCACTTCGAATCTGCACAGCTCCGTGGGGAAAAACATAAGTAACAACAAAAGGACCAACCCAACGCGAGCGAAGCTTACCTGGAAAGAGTTTGAGACGAGAGTGAAACAATAAAACTTTTTGGCCTGCTATGAATGTTTTTCCACGAATCATCTTGTCATGAAAGGCCTTAGTTTTCTCTTTATAAATCCTTGAGCTCTCGTATGCATCATTACGTATTTCTTCCAACTCATTCACTTGAAGCTTTCTATGAATCCCAGCTTCGTCTAAGTCCATGTTGAAGCTCTTCACAGCCCACCAAGCTCGATGTTCCAATTCCACAGGTAGATGGCAGGCTTTCCCGTACACCAACCTAAAGGGACTCATCCCTATTGGCGTCTTATACGCTGTCCGATATGCCCACAAGGCGTCATCTAGCCTTTGACTCCAATCCTTGCGACTTGGGCTAACCGTTTTCTCCAAAATCTTCTTGATCTCACGATTGGACACCTCAGCTTGTCCACTAGTTTGTGGGTGATATGGCGTTGACACCTTGTGAGTCACATTGTACCTTCTAAGCAAGGCTTCAATCGATCTGTTGCAGAAGTGTGATCCTCCATCACTTATGATTGCTCGAGGCATGCCAAACCTAGAAAAAATATTAGATCGAAGAAAATCTGCAACCACTTTGGAATCATTAGTCCGGGTGGCTTTTGCTTCCACCCATTTTGAGACATAATCCACAGCAAGAAGAATATAAAGAAAACCTTGAGATGAAGGAAAAGGTCCCATAAAATCTATACCCCAAACATCAAAAATTTCAACAACCAAAACATTAGTTAAAGGCATTTGATTTTTAGGTCCTATGTTTCCGGTTCTTTGGCATCTATCACATGTCATACAAAAAGTATAAGCATCTTTAAATAAACTAGGCCAATAAAAACCCGATTCCAACACCTTAAGAGCAGTTTTCTTAGAACCAAAATGACCCCCACAATTTTCAGAATGGCAAAACGTCAAGATATGATTAAACTCACAGTCAGGCACACAACGTCGAATTATACCATCCGCACAAAATTTCCAAAGATAAGGATCATCCCAAACATATTGCCTAGCAGTCTTTTTAAGTTTTGCATGCATAGAACTTGACAATGTGTTTGGTATTTTTTTAGTTACTAAGAAATTTACTATGTCAGCATACCAAGGTTCACTTACCTCAATTCCGAAGAGTTGCTCATCCGGAAAAGTTTCCACAAGAGGTATGACGTCCTCACCATGTACAAGGCGGCTCAAATGGTCTGCAACAACATTTTCACTCCCCTTTTTGTCCTTAATTTCGACATCAAATTCTTGTAAAAGAAGAATCCATCGAATTAGCCTCGGTTTTGCTTCCTTCTTCGAGAGTAAATACTTCAAAGCTGCATGATCAGTATAAATAACAACTTTAGTTTGAAGTAAATAAGATCTAAATTTATCCAAAGCAAAAACAACAGCTAATAATTCTTTTTCTGTAGTCGAATAATTCAATTGAGCGTCATTCAAAGTTCGAGAGGCGTAGTAGATGGCATAAGGCTTTTTCTCTTTTCTTTGGCCAAGCACTGCGCCTACTGCATAATCCGAAGCATCACACATGAGCTCAAAGGGTAAGGACCAATCCGGAGGAAGCATAATAGGAGCAGAGGTCAAAAGTTCCTTTAATTTCTCAAACGCAACTTGGCATTCATCATTCCATTCAAACGTCACCTCCTTTTGCAAAAGTCGACATAGGGGTCTTGCAATTTTAGAGAAGTCCTTGATAAAGCGTCTGTAAAATCCTGCATGTCCAAGAAACGAACGAACCTCTCTCACAGAAGTGGGAGAGGGTAAGTAGCGAACAAGATCAACTTTAGCTTTATCTACTTCTATTCCCCTAGAAGAAACAATATGCCCTAGAACAATACCTTGAGTAACCATGAAGTGGCATTTTTCCCAATTTAAAACAAGGTTAGTTTCAATGCAACGTTTCAAGATTAATTCTAGGTTTCCTAAGCAATTTTCGAAGCTATCACCAAAAACACTAAAATCATCCATGAAAACTTCAATTATTTTCTCAATATAATCAGAAAAAATACTGAGCATGCATCTTTGAAACGTACCTGGGGCATTGCAAAGTCCAAATGGCATTCGACGGTAAGCAAAAGTGCCAAAAGGACAAGTGAAAGTTGTTTTCTCTTGATCCTCTTGAGCTATGCATATTTGATTATAACCAGAATAACCATCAAGGAAACAATAAAAAGAATGACCAGCTAACCTTTCAAGCATTTGATCGATGAAGGGTAGAGGAAAGTGGTCTTTCCTGGTGGTGGCGTTAAGCTTCCTATAATCGATGCAGACTCTATGGCCAGTCACGGTTCTTTGGGGCACAAGTTCATTCTCTTCATTCTTCACAACCGTTATTCCGGACTTCTTTGGCACAACTTGAACTGGTGAGACCCATTTACTGTCCGAAATAGGGTATATGACGCCACAGTCTAGCAATTTGATGACTTCCTTTTTCACAACTTCCATCATTGGAGGGTTTAGACGACGTTGAGCCTCTCTAGTTGGTTTTGCCCCCTCCTCAAGAAGAATTCGATGCACACAAGTAGTGGGGCTTATTCCCTTGATGTCAGCTAATGTCCATCCAATGGCAGTCTTGTGTTTCTGTAGCACTTTCACAAGTTCTTCTTCTTGAGATGGCGTCAACTTGGATGATACTATGACAGGCAAGGTTTTGTCATCTCCTAAATAAACATACTTCAAATGATCCGGTAATGGTTTGAGCTCAAGAGTAGGGGCCTGAATCACTGAAGGAAGAGGTTTATTAGTAGATAACTGAATTGACAAAGAAGGAGGATTTTTACCTTCATAACGCAGATGAGTTTCAATGGAGGAAACGTCCTCCAATGTTGGAGGGTCCAACGTTTTCTTAAGGGTCTTCATGGGAACCTTGACGCCATCATGAGTGTAGCCAACGCCTTGCTCAATGGTCGTGACCAACGTCTCCTCTCTTAATGCTTCCAAAACTTTCTGTGCAAGAGTATCAAGTATGTCAATAGAAAAGCATGAATCAAATTCAATTGGATACCTCATAGCCTCAAAGATGTTGAAGCCTATCACATCTCCATCAAATTCCATAGTTAGAGAGCCAGCATAGACGTCAATTTTTGTCCTGGCAGTCCGCATGAAAGGTCTACCCAACAAAAGTGGCGTTGGGTTTATGGTGGATTCCTCCATGTCCAAAACATAAAAATCCGCGGGAAAGATCAAGTGATTAACCTGCACAAGCACATCTTCCAACAATCCTTTCGGAAAGGCCTTAGATCTATCCGCCAATTGAATAATTACATTATCAGTTTTAAGTTCACCTAGACCTAAAGATGCATAAACAGAATAAGGCATGACATTTATAGATGCACCTAGATCTAACATGGCATTCTCAAATCTAGTGTTACCAATAACGCAAGGAATGGTGAAGCTTCCTGGATCTTTGCATTTTGGGGGAAGTTTCCTTTGAATAACAGCTGAGACATTCTCATTCACCTTCACAACCTCCTTTTCTCGAATTCTCCTTCTTGTTGTACAAAGCTCTTTCAAAAACTTTGCATATTTGGGCACTTGTTTTATAGCTTCAAGAAGGGGAATGTTGACCTGCACTTTTTTAAAAGTATCCAAAACAGCCATGTCACTTTCTTCTTGTTTGGATTTAGCAAATCTGCGAGGAAAAGGCATAGGAGAAAGGAAAGCATTAGTAATAACCGGAACTGAAGAGTTAGACAATTTACCTTTGGTTTCTGGTTTCGTTGGGGATTGCAATGAGCTTTCAATCCTGGGCGTAGCAGATTCTGGGATTGCAAGGTCAGTTTCAATCCTGGACGTAGCAGATTCTGGGATTGCAAGGTTAGTTTCAATCCTGGACGTAGCAGACCCACTTTTATCCTTTCCTTTTGAAGTTGGCGTCATGCTCTCCTTTTTCTGCGTTGCAGGATCTTCTTCCTTGTCATTCTTCTGGACAATGACGTCCTCCTCATCCTCTTGGACAACCTGGTTCTTCTTTGACGCCATAGGGGGGTCTATGGTGGTCCTTCCACTCCTTGTTGTTATGGCTTTTGCTTGCTCAAAGTGAGGATTAGGAATGGTGCCACTTGGGAGCTTACCTTGCTCATGAAATTTTCCCATGAACTCCACTACTTGGCTCATTTGCTTCTTCATCTCTGCCATGTCAGTACTAATGGTGTTGATCTGTCTCTCATGAGTATTTTGACCTGCAAGTAAAGCTTGAGTAGACTTTGCTAATGCTTTAATCAATTCATCATTAGAAGAAGAGACATTTGAATTAGAATTTGAAGTATTGAAAGTAGTAGAGTTTAGAGGAGCCTGAGGCTTTGGGAAGAAGCCTGGAGGACGTTGATTGAAGCTTTGAGAAGCCTGTTGGGCGTTTTCATTGTCCCTCCAACGAAAATTGGGGTGATCCCTCCAGCCAGGGTTATAGGTGTTAGAATATGGGTCATTCCTTGGACGTTGGTACCCTTGTTGGAACCCTAGGGCGTTGACACCTTCAAAGTTTCCTCCTTCCATGAGTTGAGGGCATTGGTCAGACATATGCCCTTGCATTGAGCACACTCCACACACCATGACTTGTCCATGTGATCCCTGAGATACAATAGAAGTAAGTTTGTTAATTTTCTCTTCCAATTGAGCTAAAGTACTTACCTCATGGACTTTTTCACGAATGGTGGTGACTTTGGGCCTAGAGCTTCCATATTGTTGTTGATTCAAGGCCCTATTCTCTATAAGGATCATTCCAGCCGCAGGCTCCTTGTCAACAAATGATCCACCAGAAGCTGCATCTAGCATGTCCCTTTCCAAAGGTATGAGACCATCATAAAAACAAGTGAGCAAGGTCTCTTCCTTCATGCCATGTTGAGGGCATTGAGTGGTGAGAGACTTGAACCTCTCATAGTACTCTGCGTAGGACTCCTCTTGCCCTTGCTGGATTCCACTTATCTTCTTCCTCAACATGATGATGCGAGATGTAGGAAAGTACTTCTCCAGAAACGCCTTCATCATGTCTCCCCAAGATGTAATTCGTCCACTAGGCAACTCATAAAGCCATTGCTTTGCCTTGTCAGCTAACGAAAATGGGAAGGCTTTTAACTTTAGAATATGCTCATCAGCTCCTTGAGGCTTCATGCTAGTGCATATGAACTGAAATTCCTGCAAGTGGTTGTTGGGATCTTCCATAGGGAGTCCATGGAATGTAGGAAGACGATGAAGCAACCCAGACTTCAACTCAAAATCAGCTGTTAATCCCTCAGCTGCAGCAGGGTAGGTTATGCAGGTTGGCACTCCACCAGGTGGAATCACAGAGGTTGAAAGTTGCCTAATGGTGAGAGCCATTGGTTGAGGTGTTGGCGTTGAAGGTTGCTCTTGGAAGAGTGATGAGATGTCGTACACCTCTTCCTCTGCTTTTGGTGAAGACGAGCTTGCTTCCTTAAGCTTTTTGTTGATGCGAATTGTTTTCAGAAGTTCAGGATCGAAAGGAACAAGCTCGCCTTTTGGATTTTTCCTTGTATGCATAAACGATTTGAAGAACCTGAGGGGCAAACAAGAATGGCGTTAGAAACCTAAGAAGAAAAACGAAAAACAAAGGGAATTAAATATAGGGGACGAAATTATGAAAGACTAACACAAAACAAATTTTATTTCAACTAGAAATCGTAAATCAAGTTAGAAAAGAAATAGAATTCCAATCGTTAACAAAAACTTTCTCTCTACGTCGTTCGGTAACTCCTTTCCAACACGACCAGGTAGGTAAGGAACGATTTTGGTGGAGACAAAGCTCACTTGAGAACACTTCTCGTATCCAGACCAATCCTAGACATCGTGTTGTAATAAGATGCGCCTAGAGGAAGTAGAGATAGAGTCAACGTTAAAAACAAGAACTCCAAAACTATTCAAGTATGATTTACAACCTCTAACCGAAACTTAAATGAAACTAAAAATTAAAATTGTGAAAAATAGGTATTTTTCAATCCCCGGCAACGGCGCCAAAAATTGATACGCTAAAATTAAGCGCTCAACTTAACCCTGCAAAATGTAGTCGTTAGCAATATAGAGTAAGCAAGGATCGTTCAAGCCGGGGATTGAGGGTAACAAATTAATCACACAAAATAAAAACAAACTAACTAAAACACAAATCAAACAAAAAAGAGACTAACTAAAAGAAAAACGCAGAATAGGGGAAAGAAGAGAAGAAGCAATCGAAAATACAAGAAGAAAAGAAAAATAAATGTTTTGGGGATTTTTAGATTTTACGAAAATAAAAGGAAAACAAAACAAAGAAAGCAATTTCGATTTTTATGTTTGAGAAAAATAAGATGGAGAAAACGTTAGAGACTCGGAAATCCACCACCAATTATTTTCGAACAATGTTAAGTTAACCTAGTTTCAATTACTAAGGTGTGAACAGAAATCAACCAAGAAACAAGTCGGAGCAGATCATGTCCCTTATTAATGTTTCCCTAATTACTTAGTCTACGTGAACGCACAATAGCTAAGCCTATCAAACATGCAATCAAGGTATAGAACGCTATCCTATCAACAACACATATAGTGTCAACATATTTGAAGCATTAAGATCTCATGGAAACGATTGATTATAGAGTTGCAGTCTAGTGTGGAACGCCTACCTAGCATGCTCTTCTAGTTGTTTAAAACATCAACTTTTGTTCAAAGCCTTGCATACTTGTGGATTAGAAAACAAGACGATTAGGTGAATTATTTTCTAAATCCTAGCTCCAATTACATGCATAAATACTATGTTGGCCACCATAAAACAAACACATGCAAAAGTTTTCAATCAATCAGAGATAAACAACCAATCCACACCAAAGATTCAGAAACTAAATTTAAACAAACATATGTTCTACATAATTGGGGCTTCAAACCTCGCCCCTAACAAAAGTAACTAGCCACACATCGTCTTAAATTCAACAATTAAAAGCATAAGTATTAGATTACAAGACAATAAAAACCAGAAAAGGGAGAATATGAGAGCCACGAATTCACTTTTAGGCAGCCTTAGATGCAAGCACTCCTTCAAGATGGGTCACGGCAGAAGCTTGATGGAGATGGATGATGGATTGCCCGGTTTTCCTTCTTGAAGACTTGGGAATTTTAGACTTTGTGTGCTAGGGTTTGGGAGCAGAATATGGCGCTGTAGGATGCTGTTTTTCAACGTGTTCTGCTGCTCTATATATATGTGGAGCACCCCCAAGTTTCCTTTTCCAATTCTGCTTTGAAAGCCTCCCCTAGTTGCTTGAGGATTACTCTGATTGGTGCACAATTAAATGATTTTCAAGGCTTAATAATCCTCCCAAATTCTTGATGAATCATTCTAGGACTCTCCTTGTAATTTTCAGCATCAATAAACTTCCAAAAATGCACCCAAAATTCGTCCATAGAAGATTTCTGCCAAACAGTCCAGTTTTGACTAGGATTCGGTTTCTGATTCTGAAGCTTCCTTCTTGGACAAGAAACGACTTCGTCTTGACAAGTTTCTGGATGGTTCTTGACTCCCACGTGTTCTATGACATCATATCTTCTAGATAGATCAACAACCTTCTGGAAAAACTCCAATTAAATCGCCGGAAAAGATCTCCCAAAAAGCTTCGTGAAAAGCTGACAGTTTCTGCCTTATCGGGAAGCCTTCTTTGAGATTGATTTCCTACTTCCTCGTTGATGATTCTGGCCAGTTCTTTAGCTCTTGTTAAATTATAACATCATGTCTTGAAGGATCGCTGGCCCTTTCTGCAAAGGTGCAGCTGGAAGAATGCAAGAATCTATCCTCAAAATCGTTCCCAGAAAGCTGATTCTGAAACTGCAGTTTTCTGCTTTGCAGCAACTGTTTTGCACAATGATTTCCGTGGACTTCCCTTGTAATTTCTAGCCAAATGGTTGATCAAAATTAGTCCTCTGCATCAGTACTTCATGTTCCATGGCTTCGTTGCTCCCTTTAAGCTCTTATTTCTCTTGAATCACTCCACGAACTACCTAAAAAGAAAACAAAGTTAAAACTGACTTTTTAAAGGAAATAGCTAAGAAAAGTGTAAAGTATTGCACATTATATTCGTCGCATTTATGCTCCTATCACACAACGTACTACATCAGCACTTGAGATCAGAAGTTGCATGCCAAGAAAATACACCGTCACTTCAAGCAAAAGATTGTCGTTGCTGCATTATAAACCTGCAACAAAAGATAAACAGAAAGAGTGTTGGTCATAAAAACTTTCCATTACAGGGACAGCAGAAAATAAAACCGTATTATACCAATTCATTATATAAACTCTTATTGGAAAAGACGCAATCATTGCCTGAACTATTACATATTTCTGTTACAACAGCATAAAGACCGCATTTTATCAATTCACAAACTTCATAGCTTACAAACTACATGCACTTAGACACTCATCCTGAAACAATGACAGTTAGCAAATGTAAACATAAAGAAAACCAAATTCTTGTTGCAGTTTTAAATCTAATGGTCATATGTCCCCAGAAAACTATTGGCATATCCATATAAAGATGAAGAAGAAACTAAAAATCTATAAAAATAAAAAATAAACAAAATAGCCCTGTATGTGCTACAACTTACCTCTTCTTTTCCTCAGCAAGAAACTGCATCATTCCTGTCAAGCAAGACAATGCTCTCTTCGTAAGTATCCATGGTGTAATAATGATATCTAGAAATCCCAAGAGCCTTGAGTTGTCCACTTGTAAGATCTAGTGAATATAATTCAATTCTCGCCTTTTCTCCTCGATACCGGCTATGAGATATTTCCAACACTACTTCACCACTCTTCCTAAAACATAATGCTCTGCGTAAACTCTCTACTGGACCTTGTGGACGAAGAGTAATCAATTTGGTCCACGACTCCTGCACAGAATACTCCGTCATGACCCATATATCAAGAAAAGAACCTTCTTCTTTAGTCATGAACAGAGCAAGGGATTTTCCATCTCCTGAAACAGACAATTGCAATGTCAAGACTCTTCGTAAATCCAAGTCCAAACTCTTTGGCATCATCATCTCCCGGAATAACTCACTACTCACATCAAATGCCAGTATAAAATAGCGACATGAGCTACTTGTCAAACTGCATGCATCCCAATGAAGAGCCCCATTAACAAAAGCCTGGGGTGACCCTATATTTAATTTACATTGGGGATCAACAAACCTAGGGTCACTCCATGAGCCTGCAGCTAATGAATAAACCTCCACAAATGTTTGATTCGCAGTATCCTCACTATCCACCATACTCCCTCTTTGATCCTCGACAAGCCTCACAACCTTATAGTCATTGGTAATAGCATCAAATGCAAACCCATGACAAGCATTATACCCACCAACAGTCTGAAATCTAAGGCCAGGCTTGGGAAGGGTTACCAACTTTCTTATAGACGGATTCCATATTATGAAGTTGTAACCCAAACGCATTAAATCATCTGCAAGAAATACCAGCCCATTACAAATGCCGACCACACGGAAACACTCATTACAGATTTTCCCATCAGCAACTGGAGATTGAAATCCTATCTTGCAGTACTCATCAAAAACATGGTTATCATAATGCAAAGAGTAAACCTCTTCTACCAGCCCGTGGATGGACTGGTAGTGGCCAAAGCCGCAGCTATAACTTCTACAAGAAACCCCGTGGAGTAGTAGGAGGTGAGTGCCATGGAGGTTATTGAAGTTGATTGTGAGATGGGCTCGAATAAAGCTCGAGTTTTTAATCATAGACCCCCATGACTTGCAGACAGAGGTGCATATGACCAAAGATTTAACGGGTAGTCTAAGTAAGATATTGGTTATGACTTCCTGAGGAAGATAATCTGACATTGCTTCAATTTTTCAGTCAATTGCTGCAATTTGCAGAGAAACAAAGTGAAGACAGAATCTCATTTCAAAATGAAGTTAAAGAATTTTGAAAATCAGGTAACTTTCTTGGTCTAGGCTACATACAATGGATCAAAAACTAACCATGTGACCACATATAACACAGAAATGATCTCAGACCAGCACAAACACTAACAATCTGACTTTAAAGTTAAGGGCTTTCATATGTAAAACTAAAATAAGATTGTACTCAATCTAAGAACACAAAATATAATTAAGATTAACATAAGCTTAATATTAAGATGAACAAAATATAAATCATGTATACCTACTTGAATTAGGCATGATAGATCTTCTCTTCTATCCAATCCTGTATGCAACCTTTTATGGGGCAAAGCTTATGAATAGCGTGGTGATTGATAGAGCAGGGATCTAAGACTTTTATAGGCATCACGGACTAGGTACCTCCCATAAAGGATTCTTAGTCCTAATTGATGTAGGCTTTTGTCAAACTATTTCATGTACATTTAGGATTACTCTATAATTAAGTAATCAACAATATATACCGTATTCAGTACTGATTATAGATAAAGAGGTCATGGACTCAAATAATTCAAGCACTGTCTAATTACTTATTCTGCAAATAAGGTAGCTAATTTGTTGTGGTCCTTATTGAACATTGATAAGTCCACATTAATTCTTACAGTCTCCCACTTGGACTATCAATGCTCAAACAACAAGAATACTACTGCCTCAGATATAGTAATTATGAAGTGTGCACATAGACAAGCCAAAATCATCAAGCCATCCTTAAACTCAGTCATTCTATGACTAATCACATTAAACTGCAGGAAATCAAACACTTAACTAAGCATCAGCACCCTGCAATTATAATGCAACAATTCACAGAACACAGGAGCTATTCTCTGTACATGAAAACCCAGTTTACTCGGAATAAAATCTGCCATGCAAGTAAACAAATGTATGATCCAATCTTAAGGATTCTTAAATATATAGAATCTGTAACTTAAGGCTTCTAAAGAAGCTTCGCACAAATTTCATCAGTCATGTTGTAACTTATCTGCAAAGATCGCTATAATACTGAAATAGCTCATTACTCGAGTAAAATAAATGCAGATAAATTCAACAATGCTAATTAAGTCAGAAATTTGCCAAATACTAAATAGGAACTTCAAAAGGTTAATGTTATTACATCATAAAATTTAATTAAAGTAAATCCTTACAGCAACAAGTTCTAAGAATTATCAAAGTAGTTTAAGTATATCAGAGTACTCCCGCTGTCCAAAAGCATGTCAAACTTTTAGGTACTCTAATAGTCTGTGCATGATTTTATAATTATGCAATTGCAGAATTCTTGGTAAATGAAGGTAACCAAAAGAGGTACCAATCTTACAACCTCACCTTCATTATCTTCCAGTCCTTTTTATAGCATTCCCTGAAAAAGATTCTACTCCCACTGATCTCTTAAGGTATATGTATTCAGTAAAAGAACAAAATAAGGCAGATGCAATAAAGTCCAACTCTTAAAACTTCGTTTCTTCAACACATATGAAAGACTACGCTGCATGTCCTTTGATAGATTAATGTGAATGAAAATGCAGCTGGATTAAACAGAAAATATTAAACCATATAACTCAGAGTGTCACTCAGAGGTCAGAACAATTCATGAGAAACAAATGAATTTACATTACCCCTGTCAAATATAGATTAGCTGTAGACAACCTATAAAGGTCCTTACTAATTAGTATATGCAATTTCAATTTCAAGATACTGCAATTATCAACTAGATAGAAACGCAGATGAAATGCAAAAATACACAAGGATAGATTTCGCTACAAGCCTGGTATCTATATCTTGTAATGCAAATGAACTTGTAAATCAAGCACAAAAGTATATTGATTATTTCCACAATTATGACTGATCTTTAAACAATTTTTTTTGTTTTTCATATTTGATCAAATGAAAATAATCACTGTCCATGTTAATTTTATAGCTAACCTTCCACCTGGGAGTAGGGCACAGATTAAATTCTTTAACCAAACCGAATCGAGATTGGAAAACAGAGACAAAAATAGGATTACATATACCTATAGTCCAGTCATGTAGATGATTCTTAGTAATCAATGACTACAACACCTATCATGTAATGTCACTGTTTTTCATATAGCATGATATAAGAATGTTTAAGTTATTACTAGAACAAATTGATATGCTATAACTAGTATAAGCAAATAGGTTAATGTAGTAAGTCTGGTATTTGGACCATGTAACATATTCTCAATAGAAGTCACATATTATGCATGAATTCTACTACAGGGAATGAGCTTTATTTCCCAAGGCATTAATAAAGGAGAATAATATAAAGTGGTATTCAGTTGGCCAAAAAGACACAAGACCACATGTGATATAATGAAAAATAATCATAAGAGAACATCCCTGTAATTAAATCTGGGACCTAGCTGTTCCAATATGCCTCTAAATTTAGTTCCTTTAATATTTTTCTAAACAGAAAGAGAAATACCAAAGACAGACTATATGTACCAAAAATAACAGCACATGTCAGATTTTCAGGGCATTAGAGCAACACACAACTTGTGTCCATCCTTAAACAAGTAAATTTAATAAACTTGCCAATAGCAAAACATTGTTTTTATTTCGTTTAAGTATTTACCAAGGGCTTCTCTTAAATCACATTAATATACAGAGAATGATTCATATGACTCCTAATAATGAGGAAAACTATGACTCATTGTTACAATGTGAATAGATACCAAAATATATTTTCTTTCATAAGTAGTATAATAATGTTTATCGAAAGATTATTATTTGTGGCAGGAAAGGCAATATGATAGAAATTTAAAACAAGTCAATGTTTAAAGATGACTGCACTTATGGCAGTGGCAACTTTGAAGTAGATTTTCATGCAGAGAATGGAAAAGTAAATTTAATCTTGAAAAAACCTTTTCTAAAAAATAACACGAAATAATGAATGCTTTATATGAAGATCCAGGAATTTAAAGTAGTCAAAATAATAAATAAAAGACGCCCAAGATATGTATATATAAGCAACTTAAGTTTAACATCAAGAATCAGATATGCGAGAAATATTTTATCATGAACAAGCTTCAAAGCAAAGCAAAGCAAAGCAACACTCTGACATTCAACATACAAACAGTATACCATATACATAACTCAATGAATATATAATTATGTAAACCACCACATCTTGGTTATGTAAGGTATTGTCTGATGTATTATAGATTTTATAACATTAACAACCAAGCAAGCAAAAATGAATGGTTCTTTTTAATTAATGCTCCATGAATAAACCAAAATAAAATAATGTCAACCACGATCAAGCAAAAACCAAACATTTAAAGTCAGCACCATAACTATCCAAGACATTCAAAACGATTGATAAACATAGCTACTATTTTAACTAAGACATATGTAGTATATGCAGCAACTTCAGGAGATAATTACATTTATTTTTCCCTTCAAAGAACCATGAAACCAGTATATGCAGCAACTTCAGGAGATAATTACATTTATTGTTCCCTTCAAAGAACCATGAAACCAGTAGCTATTGAGGCATGACAAATCTCTTCCCCCAAAGTAAAAAAAAAAAAAAACAGTTATTTTTGAAATCGATGGAAGATTCAAACACTGAACTCTTAGTTTCTGCCCCAATTTTAACTCTTTTTTTTTTTTTTTGAAAGAGGGGGAAGAGCATGTGTTTAAAAAAAAAAAAAAAAAAAAAAAAAAAAAAAAAAACAGTTATTTTTGAAATCGATGGAAGATTCAAACACTGAACTCTTAGTTTCTGCCCCAATTTTACCTCTTGAAAAGAAGATGGAAAAACTTTATGGAATACTCATTGCTGTAACAGATCATTAACAGTTCCTTAAAATTTACCCTAGTTTGAAAATTAAGAACTAGGCATTAAATGGAGAGCCCCAAAGTGCTTCATCGTGTCAGCCTTACCTAGAGTGGCAAAAGGACAATTGACACTACTGAATCACATAACCAAAGACCAAAACTCAACTATAGGTCGGTTAGATGATGTCAACACCTAGGGTGGCAAGAAGAACATCTCTAATGACCTCTGAATGTGAATTTTAATTTTTGTTATGTGCTAATATTGAATTTAAAAGTTGTGAATGTTTAAACCTCCTATGGGGAGCAAAGACACTGGCTTCCAAACTCAATATTACAAGGTATTGGTCAAATACTTATGTTTAATTATAGTCTTCTACATGGGATTGCTATTGACAATACATTATGTAAAAGACTTTAATCAAACCGAACCAAAATTTATGCAGAGTTGTATGTATTTAATTCGAGTTTTATGAAATTGTTCACAAATGATTATTACTGAATTGGGAGAACAAGTAATCAGCTGTTATTAAGCATACAGTGAATCAAACAATGCAAACAGAAGCATCCAGGATCATAAACTCGACAAAATAGAAGGATTCAATCAACACAGTTTGTCAAAATCATACATGCCTCACCAAGGTCCTGAAAATTACTTAAAACCAAGACAATTGATCATGTAAAGCATGTAGGAAATCATGATTGAATTACTGCAACTATATAGTTTTGCTTAATTTTGAGATAGGTACGGAAGCGTACCTGGAAGCAAGATTCTCTTGTAACTTGGAAATAGCAACAAAATTAAAGCATACCCACAACAATAGGCTTCCTCAACCACATTTTCAGCAATAGTTATAGACAAATATAGGCGGAAAAAAAATGTAAATCGAAATAATTTGTCAGAATAACCATTGTGAAATCGGGTTGGTCTTAGTAAACTTTGTTCCTTTCAGAAAATTCTTTCTTTCTGAACATAAAAGGATCAATCTTTCGTGCAAACTCATGCATGAAATCAAATAATTAGTTGTACATAAGAGATTTGAATTGAAAAATATTGAGACGTGAGAACTGAGAAGTAACAAATCAATTCAGCATGCACAAAACATTGTAATCCTTTAATCTTGGTTATTTCGGAAAACAACCATTAACAAAATAGACAAAGACAGACTTAAAATCTATTTGGCTACACTTTGCTTCAATTATAAATACCAATTTAGTGGTCTTTTAATTCATACAATTTAGAAAAGGACTCATACCGACACCTTGATGATAAGAAATTTTATACTAATATGAATGGTTGATGATTATGTATTTATGCATATTAGTGAAAAAGACCATGAGGAACAAAACATAAACAATAGAAGGTTAAAGGATGAGATTTTTAAAATTCAGGTCAATCAATCAATTTTCCAATATACTGCAGTATCCTCCATGATTAACATTCAGCATAAAATTGCTCTAAGAGCTGAGTTTACTAAAATTGAATATAATGTTTGCATGAAAAACATGTAATTTGATCAATTTAAAGGTCTAAAACGATATGCATAAGTGTCAGTAGTAAAACCATTAAGCCAATTTCAAAAGAAAAGAAAAGAAAAGAAAAACTCAGGCATTCAATTATGAAACCACGAAGAAAATAAAACTTTCGAATTTCTCGGAAAAAGGAAAAAGGAGAAACTAGGGATTGGAGGTTAATTAGATGCTGGGAGAACGCATCTTAAGTCAAACCCAATTGACAGAATACATCCATCAAGCTTCAATGAAGAAATATACTGAAGAACTCCAACTTTTCAAGGTTTTGAAAATTTGCCACAAAGATCTCAGACTAAGATTCACAATACATACCTCAATCGAGTTGCAAAAGTATCTGGAACAAAACCCATAAAACGATTTTGACAAAACAAATCGCAAAACCCTCTGTTCTCTTTTGTACTTCGCGCGCCAGAGAAAGAACAACGCCCAGAAAGAAAGAACTTTTTTTTTTTTTTTTTTTTTTAAGACCAAAGGTTTTTGGGTTTTGATTAAAAAACCTGGTTTGACCCATTAAAGACGGGTCGACCCTCTACACTTTTGTTTTCAAATAATCTGCAGCACTTTTTTTTTTTTTTTAAACACATGCTCTTCCCCCTCTTTCAAAAAAAAAAAAAAAAAGATCAATCGGTCCAAAACATTTTGATTCTTAATTGAGCACAAAAGGCTCTGATACCAAATGTAAAACTAAAATAAGATTGTACTCAATCTAAGAACACAAAATATAATTAAGATTAACATAAGCTTTTTTTTTTTTTTTTTTTTTGAGAACAGAAAATATCTATTAATCAATCACGCTTACAATGGGGGGACATGAACCTAAACCCCAAGAAACCATGGTTACAGAGACCATCAGGCCAAAGGGCCCAAACTCTAACCACCAAACGCCCATTTCCAAGGCTACTTTGAACATTTGACCCCGAAAATTCCAGTAAAACCTTATAATCAACCGCCAAGAAGGCAGCGTCCTCTTCAACACCGTGTCCGAAGGAATTAGACCACGTGTAAAGGATCGCATACCAGCAAATTGACAACAAAAGGAAACCAGAGTTGAACAAAATTGTCCTCGTCCTCGGGAATGACACCATTTACATGGCCAAACACCTAGACCAACTCCTATCTCAACAGAGTAGGAGACCCACCCTAGCTCAGAAGAGTAGGGACTTATTAAACCTAACCAAACCAAACAGAAAACCCTAATTAAAACACAACTAAAACCAAAACAAACGGAAACCAAGCCACACCAACAAGGCCCAAAAACAGAGCCCCGGCCCAACACCCACTTCCCCGAGCAGTAATCAACCAATGCAGAAAACCAATCCCGCCGCCGGCAAGCACCATCAACGCCACCCCATGCCCTCGCCGCATCCTGATACCTCCTCTCCACCTTGCCAATATGCAGACAAATTCTACATCCAATTGACACCGCAACTAGATCCAGAATCACGACAGAAACAAATCCCAGCCGAGATCCCTTCTGCCGCGAGTTGCCCGCATCCACCATAACCCAGATCGCTCCTTTGATGACGCCATCACCCACCACCGGCCAGAAGCAATTTGCTGCATCCCCACAACCGCCATCGTCCCTGATCAGAGAGGGACAGATCGAGAGATCTACCCAACCCGAGGTCAAGAACCCACCCTCCTCCCCTGGACCGCGTCTCTGCCCTGAAGACCCACCCCTAACTAGCAACGCCATCCCCTCCCGGGCCGGAACGCAACGGCAGGATCGCCGGTAGCGCTCGGCCGGGAGAGAACCGAACAACACCGAGTTTTTCCTTCTCTTCTGCGCGCGTGGGGCGCGTTCCCTAAAATAGTCTTTTATTCATTCAAGATTAACATAAGCTTAATATTAAGATGAACAAAATATAAATCATGTATACCTACTTGAATTAGGCATGATAGATCTTCTCCTCTATCCAATCCTGTATGCAACCTTTTATGGGGCAAAGCTTATGAATAGCGTGGTGATTGATAGAGCAGGGATCTAAGACTTTTATAGGCATCACGGACTAGGTACCTCCCATAAAGGATTCTTAGTCCTAATTGATGTAGGCTTTTGTCAAACTATTTCATGTACATTTAGGATTACTCTATAATTAAGTAATCAACAATATATACCGTATTCAGTACTGATTATAGATAAAGAGGTCATGGACTCAAATAATTCAAGCACTGTCTAATTACTTATTCTGCAAATAAGGTAGCTAATTTGTTGTGGTCCTTATTGAACATTGATAAGTCCACATTAATTCTTACATCATACACCATTGTGTTTCTACAGGGCTAAAGTTTCCATCCTTTTCTTTTGTTTGCAAAACAAATTAGAGAAAGAGGCAATTGTGTTTCTACATGGCTAAAGTTTCCACCTTTACACAACATTGTGTTTCTACATGGCTAAAGTTTCCATCTTTTTCTTTGTTTGCTAAACAGAATAGAGAAACAGGCATGAAATTGGAGCAAGAGAGACTTTGTATACCTGGAAAAGTTTCCGGGGACGACGTCGTCTTAGAACAAGAGTAAAGCTTGTGTTCCGGCGTAAACCCTAAGGGAGAAGAAGAAGAAGAGAGAGGACAGTTTATTTATACTGTTTCAAACTCAGATTAGCTCGGGGTTTAAGCAGCATCAACTCCAGAATGATCCTTCTTCAACGGCTCTAATGAAGTTTTCACTTCTTCATGGTAATTAGTAAGTCCGGTTTCGTTTTATATTGGGCTGGGGGGGTTAAAGCCCAAAAAAGGTAAGAAGGAAAAAAGTTTGGCCTAGGCCTAACAAAATAAAGCCATACGCCTAACAAAATAACAAGTTACTAATCACCTTGGTGTGGTGAGGTTGGTCGAGCACCCTAATATGAAATTTCTATGTCTAGTATTCGAGTCTTAGCACCCAACAATTTGTGGCCAACATGTTTGAGGGGCACTCGGGTTCGTGCGCCTGCGGTGAAAAATTATTCTGGTTTTGCTAGGGGATACTCTTGTGGACTCAATCTGAATACTGACTAGCTGCCCGTGTTACTAACTCGCTAGCATAACCAAGGTATCTTGCTACCTTACCCTCGAAATAAATATGTCATTCATGTTGTTAATAAAATGGCAAGATTGGTTCCCCTGCTCTTATATGGCGTTCTTTATTAATCATGATTATGTGTCTTGTGTCTAAACCTTACGAAAAGATGCTTCAATTTTGAGGTTTTTTTTTTTTTTTTAGAACTTTTTAGTCATAAGTTACATCATAGTATTTTTTTTTTTTAATAAAAGTCACATCATAGTAATTGTATTTTGATGTATAATGAACAATTACATAAGAGCATGTGATCTTTGTTGGGGTAGTTTGAAACGCAACAAGAAATTGAGCTCATTCATCACATTACGAGCTCAGATATGTTGCCATTTACATAGAATATTCCAAACTATTAGTCACGATTTAGGTTAAATCACGCTAGAAATGGGGATTAAAAGTGATGCAAATGTGTGATTATCATGTCCAAGACTATTTCGTTTCATTGTTCCTTTTTATAAGTTGGGAGGTATTCGGTCCACTTCAAAAATAATGCTTTTCAATTTTTTTCTTTACTGAAATTTAGGTCTTTAGTCCAACTCAAGAATGCAAATTTGCAGTAACCAGAACATGTGTGTGATCATAAATTGAATTCATAATAGACTAATAGAGACGAATGAAACAATAAGTCGTCTCTAAACGAATCTTTTTTCCTAATTATAGCAAGGTATGCCAAGTATGTGTGTGTCTATATATATACAAAACCGTTCGAGAGCGGACGTCCGCAACCCAGAAAAAGTGCGGACGTCGCTCCTCCGGCCTCGATTGAGCAGTGAAGGCGGCGTTTCTGTTGCCGGACATAACCAAGCCACGACGTGGAGCAGTTCAGAAGCGGCTGGAGTCGTCGACGAAGGGTTTGACGTCGAGCTCGATGGGCTTCCATGGTTTCCGGCGAGCTCGCCGCACACCACTGAGTTTCTGATCACCTTTGCCTTCGCCGCTTGCTCGAGGCCGTCCGGGATGTCCAGAGGCACCCGCAGCGCAGCCATCGTGGCCTTCCTGACGCCGGAGGAGCGACATCCGCACTTTTTCTGGGTTGCGGACGTCCGCTCTCGATCCGGCCTATATATATATATATATACACACACACTAAGGGATTATTATGATGCAGCTTGAATACGACTATTATTATTTTTTATTTTTTATTATTATTATTATTTTTTTTACAAACTTTTTAGTCATAACTCATAAGTTGCATCATAATAGTTCTATTTTCATGTATATTGAACAATTAGATAATAGTATGTGATCTTTGATGGGATTAGAAATTAAGCTCATTCATCACTCGCTTAAGTATATTACCATTTACATAGGATATTCCGATCAGATTGTAAAAACATAAACCGGGGCAAAACCATTGGTCACGATCTAGTTAAAGTCAGGTCAGAGATGAGGATTAAAAGCGATGTAAACGTGTGATTGATCATGTCCAAGACTATTTTGTTTTATTATTTTCTTTTTGTAAGTGGGGAGGTCTTTGGTCCACTTTTTTTTTTTTTCTATGAAAAATAATTCATTAGATGTTGAAGCCTTTTGGGCAACCCGAATTTACAACATCGAATAAAATGGCTCTAGAAGCCTAAACAAGAATGACATTGGACCAAAATTGGTCATTTTCTAGGGAATGACCTATATTTGCTAAAGTATCAGCTGCAAATTAAATTACCTTCTCTAAAAATATAGTTAAATGAGATAACACTCAAAATGTCTTGCAAGCTGTTGAATGTCATGAATGATCTTCATAATTCTCTATGGCGGTGTGAGGATACCTTCGACAACATCAATTATAAGTCACCTTCAGCTTGAATACGTCTATAGCCTTTCTAATAGGTAGTGTTAATTGTTAAGGCTATCATGCAGTGCTGGACAGTAGCTTCTGCAACAGAAATAATGGTTATACCAATTCTTTTTGCCCCAGTAACAGGTACTTTGTTGATGGAATCTCGGATAAGAAAGCCACTAGCAGCAGAGTTGTTGGTAACTGAACCATCAAAATTTATTTTGACAAAGTCTGGTGGGGGAGAGCACCAATTCATAGTTTTGTTGATTGGATTTGGACCTTCCCAAACCTTAACCCTTTCCAAGTTGTCCTATGATGCAGTCACAGTAGCTGTAATAGCTATTTTTGAATTTGGATTAGGCTTGGTTTGTCTAAAAATATAGTCACTCCTTGCCTTCCATATCTGTCAACATATGGTTAACATTCTAGCAAAAAGATCACAATTATACACCTGGTTAATGAATATCATATTAAAGACATGAAGATAACCGTCATTCCAATCTACATTAGGAATCATATTGGAAAGTCTCCAAATTTCATAGGCAAAAGAATAGAACCAAACAAATGGTCAGCTATTTCATTATCTGCATTGCAAAGAGGACAATTATTATCATTTATAATGCTAAATCTGGAGAGTCTATTTCTAGTCTTGAGTCTACCCCTTAAAAGGAGCCAACCAAACATTTTAATTTTCGGTGGAATATTAAGTTTCCACATCGAATGTTTCTATTGGGACCTCCAAATTTGCTCATTTGACTTCACTCTATTATGAATTATTAAATGACATATATAACCTCCTATAAAATAATTATTAAGGACAATAATTATACCAAAAAATTATTATATTTATTTTCACTAGACTTTCCAATTCAATAATATTAGATTGCATTCTTTATTAATTTCCTTATCTATTTTCATTTTCCATTTTCACTACATACTCATTAAAGCATTTATATATAGACTTTAGTGTGTATCGAGGTATGAAAACCCTATTCTCTCTAGCAACGCTAGTTCTCGCACTCACTCTAACACCGTCTTCCTATGTCGGCGATGCAAATGGCGGTTCCGACCGACTTCCAAGCCCAAAGCATTTGGGTCCGATCCTCTTCCTCCCATTTGCCTTTGCGAGGAATAGGCCAAATCCTTCTGTTTCGCCAATTGTTGAACCGTCTTCCTGGAAGAATAGTGTTCTGCTCGATAGAGGCCTGAGGTCGGGGTGGCCCGATTCACAGATGTTTCGACATGACATCGGTGTTCTGGGCTATGACGGTGGTGGCAAAACAGTCTGGTTGCAGGAGACCTCCCACACTCTCTCTGCGACTTTAATGGCGTCACCGTCGTTGACTGAGAAGCAGATGGACGAGGCTCGTCACCATGCTATTCTTGTGTTGCTGGCAGCAGTGACGGGTGGAACTTGGCCAGCGCTGCAGAAGATGTCACGAATGACGGTGCGATGCCCATGGATCTGGGTGTCCAAATCAGTACGAAGGGACTGCTTTTCGGCTCCAATCCGAGCCCAGTTCTTGGGGGTTCTGCTAGAGATTGCCTGGTTTCCATGGGTAGTGAAACTGCTCTTTGACGGTGGTCCAAGTGGCCGGGTGAACGGCGGCATGCTTACCTGTGATGGAGATGGCGTGGATGGTGGCAGAGGTGCTGCCTTAGGAATATTGGATTTAGGCCCAAATGGGCTAGGGCAAACTGCTGGGCCGGTCCTTAGGGCTCTTGGTAATGGGCTTATCAATGCTATAAGCCAGAAACTGAAAATGAAGGAAGAGCGTGGGCTTGGGCTCTTCATTAAGAGGTTGGGCAGCTGTGAGGCCCACTTCACCAAGCTATTGGGCCCAATATCTCTATGGACTGGACAAAGATTGTGTTCGACAAAATCTCCTAGCCCTACCTTGAAGGGCAAGGGAAAAATATAGGTTCATGTGGTGCTAGGCCTATGTTCTATGTCTTAATGTCTCCATAGTCATAGGTTCGCTTTAATAAGTGAGCGATTAGTTCGAATATAGGTGGTCTATCCCTATGTATCACAGTAGTTCTCTTACTACAACTTCTTGATCTGTCTAGTTGAAGGCAGCAGAAGGATATGTAATGACCATCTTGGCATGTGTTTAATGAAATCCACATTTACTCAAAAAAAAAAAAAAATTAAAGCATTTATATATATTTAAGGACTAAATAGTTGTTACTCCCTCTACTTTGCTCCATAAAACAGTTTAGTCCAAAATTTTGAAATTAAATAGGTTAGTCTTTATTCTCTCTAATTCTCACACAACAGGTCCTAAAATGACTATTATACCCCTCTTTTTTTTCTCTCTCTCTCTTTTTGTTTTTTATTTTTTTTCTAGCTCTCTCTCCCCCTCCCCCCTTTTATTTTTTCTTGTTGCCAGATCGTTGATGTCGTTAAGTTTGAATCGTTGGAAGACGCGGAGGCATGCCTTGATTTGTCGCCAGCTGATGAGCACGATGGCGAAGTAGGTGTCGCCGGTAGCGGGGCTCCGGCTGATCGAGAATAGGGTAGGTGGATTTTAAATACGCCATCTCTCTCCTCGAGTCTTTTCTCTTTGTTGTGTCTTTTCTTGATATGAATTCGACGAACCCATGGAATTTTTTTGGGTCTGAGACAGATGTGAAATGAGTGAGGGAGTACGAGTGGTGAAGTGTAATCGGGCAAGAGAGGAGTTGCAACGATTATGTTGCTGCAGGTGATGAGTCTCCACGAAGAAGAAGGTTTGGGTGCCCAGAGAAAATTCTGGGTACCTGTGTATCGGGTGTGGGGCATTTTCTAGTGTCGCCGGATGATGCGGAGGCAGGACTAGACTCATCGGAGGCCGGTGAGTACACTAGTGGTGGAGGTGAGCTGCATGGTAGTGTGAGAGACCAGTCATGGAGGAGAGAGAAAATCCCAGATCCACTTTCTCTCTCTCCTCAAAACTTTCTGTCAAATTGAAACCTAGCAACTTAATTGCTTGATTTTCATGTGAAGGAGATGAAAATCAAGAAGGAGACGTGAAGAAGATGAGTTGCAGGAGTCGCCGGAGCATTTGTGGGTCTTGTCATGAAGGCCATGTTGGAGGATCCTGAATCCCAAAAAGAGAGAGAGAGAGAGAAGCAGAAAAATAAATTAAAAAAGAGAGAAAAATTAAAAAATTAAAAAAAAAATAAAAAAAATTGAGGGGTATAATAGTCATTTTAGGACATGTTGTGTGAGAATTAAAGAGAATAAAGACTAACCTGTTTAATTTAAAAATTTTGGACTAAACTGTTTTCTGGAGCAAAGTATAGGGAGTAACAAGTATTTAGTCCTATATTTAATAAGAATTAAAAACTATGATGTATCATCATACATGTTGAACAAATATTGGTGAGGGAGAACAAAAGAAATCCTATTAGCATAAAATCTAAGTCTATTCATTATAATTGCAAAAAAAAAAAAAAAAAATCTAGCAAATATGAAAAACTAAAAAACTTTTGAAATAATTAATCATAAGGTACAGGGTGTGTGTGTTTGGTGGGGTGGTAAGGCTTTGGTTTCATATATAAGAGGTCAGGAGTTCGAGCCCCATTAAGGTGGGGTTTAAAAAAAAAAAAAAATTAATCATAAGGTACAAAAAATAGAGAAAAAAAATAACATTAAGAAAAAATTATAATCTAGAAAAAAATAACATTAAGAAAAAATTATAATCTTCATTTTCTTTTGCAAAGCTAAAAGAGAAAAAAAAAAATATAAGAGTGTCTTTGGATGAGAGAAAAAATGATGGAATTTAATTGAAAGTGAGGATTTCATAATTTCTACAAGCTAATTCCCTTGTTTGACATTATCAGATTGGAAATTTTAAATTTCTCTGTGGAAAAAAACGAAGGAATTCATTATTTAAATTCCCCACTTCAATTTCCACCAAAATAGGTGTCATTTACGAATTCCTTTGCAGTATTCAATTTTCATTTCCAAAACAAGGTTTTTATTTTTTTTTATAAACTTTCTTAATTTATTACACATTTCAAATCCTAAATAGATACAACCAAACAACAGAAACTGCAATTAATGGAATTTTAGATTGATGGAGTTAAAGATTCCATCATTTATAAATTTATATGGATTTCATAATTTTCTCATTCAAACGCACCGTAAAAGAAAAACACAAAATAGTTCATGTTAAAAGTTAAAACATTTTCTTGTTAATTAGAAATTAATTTTTGAAACCCAATATCTTGTGTTTAATTTTTTTTTTATTGGATAAGAGATTTATGTTGTCTGATTAAGGAATGGAGATGTAATTAAGTTCTATAAAATAATTAAATAATTTAAAATGGCCAAATTTTTAAAGATAACCTTTCAATTTTTTTTTTTTAAAGATAATAGTTCGTTTGCAAATTATATGAGTGAGGTTATTTTAAGAACTTGAGTGAGGTTTAAAGAGTAAATTTAATATTTGAAAATTTGATAGAATGTGTAAAAAGTATAGGAGGTCAAGTGAATAAATTTGGAGGTTCTAATAGAAAAAATCTTCCACATCTTCCTGATCAAGTCAATTTGGGCATGTTTATTCAAATTTCCATATTGCAACCAGGTTGCTGACTTAATTGAGAATATTACACTGAATGCAGGTTCCACACAGGAATGTTTGACAATACTTGAATTCAAATGAAGGAGCAGTTTGGTTTTATTCCAAGACTTGTTAAAAATATAATCGTCAACATTCTCATTCCAATCTATTAAATTTTTCTAATTGTCATCTCTCATTTATAAAAGTGGGAGAGGTATTTAGTCCTCTTCAATAATAACACTTTCTGATATATATTCTTTTTTTTTTAATAATATCTCTTTTTATGTCCAACTCTCAAACTCAAGAATGCAAATTTGCAAGAACCAAATTTGTGTTTGATCATAAATTCATAATAGACTAATAGAGACGAATTAAACGACAAGTCGTCTCTAAAGATGAAAAAATTTCATTCAACGTTTTTGTGGGGAACCATATGTTGACGTAGTGCCCAAAGACAGACAAACTTGCGCTTAATCAAAACTGTCTCGGTACATACATACATACTGCAAGATTACCAAGATCCAATCTTCAATAGTCTCTCACAAGAAGAAACAAGCAGAAAACCCATAAATAAAACTGAAACATAAACTGCTTGAACTGATTCCTCTACTAATTATAGCCAGGTATGCCAATTATATATAACCCTCTTTCTGTTTTTCGGTTTATTTGTTTTTTTTTTTTTTTTTTTCTCCGTTAGTTGCAGCTATGGTGATTCTCGGATAAACCCAATTTAAGTTGGGTTTGTTACTGTCTTCCTCAGATCCGAGAATCACCAATACCCACTTTTCCAGAATTGAACATAGTTCTGTAAAAAACCCAGTTAAATTTCGAAACTTTGTTGCAACCCAATTTCAATTCAAGCATTGTGATTGTAAATTCTGAGTTGTAGAATATGCAATTGAGGTACTTCGAGTTCGGAATCATAAAGTTAAAATCTTTCTATACAATTTATAGTAGAAAGAACAAATTTCAAATTTTGAAGAATAGTTTTTAGGAGGATATAGTAGTATAGAAATTTCATTGTGCTTATGAGTTTAGTTTCATGTCTTGATATTTTTTTTTTTTTTTTTTTTTTGCAGTGTAGCAACTTTGGCTGAAACATTGTAGAAGCTTATTGTCTCAGTTCTGAGATTTGTACATAAAGAACTTAGTGCAGTGATGTCCTTTTCTTTCTGTGGATGAATCGTCGCAATAGAATACGATGAGTTATAAGTTACCAGTTGAAGTGAGTATTATCTTATTTCTTTGATATGCTTTTTCGTGTAGCTCTTTGATTAACTTCATTAAGTTTACGCATTAATAATTTTTACACAATGCAACTTATAAGTGGTCGATGTTAAAGTGGTCTGCTGTTTCCTGTGATAGATGGAATCAATAGATAATGAATCGATACATGAATTCAAAGATGAGATTCTTTCTATTCCGGAGATGAAGGCTCAAAAGTCGCAACCCATTCAAGAATTGGGGGAAGGGTCCTTTTCAGGAGGTTTACAAGCTAAGGGTGATAAAATGTGGAGGAATGTTGTTTGTAGGAGTATAAAGACTGTAGTTTTGTCAAACAAACTCAACATGCTTATGCCTTTTGGGCCTCTAGCGATTTTTGTCCATATATTCACTGGCCATAATGTGAGTTGCAACTCTCCTATCTTTGCTAATGCCTGACATTGTTCAGTCCTGTTTATAATTTATGGATGTGAATTTCAGGGGTGGGTCTTTTTCTTGACCTTGTTGGGTATAACTCCTTTGGCTGAGCGTTTAGGTTATGCTACAGAGTACGTAGTTCTTTTACCCTATGTTTCAACTACATCTCAGTAATTTGAATTGTTAAGTAGCTAAAGTGAACTTTATTTTGCTCATATAGGCAGCTGGCATTCTATACTGGACCTACTGGTAAGTTTCTTACTCATATTCCAAATAGGTTACTTTTTACTCTTATTCCTTTGTGGTTTATTCTATTTCTAAGGCGGAGCTGGCAATCTAATGGTTTTCTCCTACATTAATAAGAGATCTTGCTTGCAAATTATATAACTTTATCTAGGTTGCATTCTTCATCAGGAAATCTGCAATGTGTTTTCTGACTGTAAAAGAGGAAGTTCTTGTCCTTGCTTGTGTCCTTTTTTTTTTTTTTTGGATACAATTCAGTTTCATGTAGCAGGAAAGTTATAAGTAAATTTCTTCAGCTATATACAAAACATTTTCTTTTCGTATATGCCGAATGCACATATTTTACTTTGTCTTTACATTGACATGCACCCAAAGCATATGAGTTATTCTTATAGTACTGTCCTATTGTCTTGCTAATTTTGTATATAATGGTGAGTAAGAGTTTTTTCTTCTAGGTTCAACTTTTGATACGTGGAATTGGAACTTGCAGTTGGGGGTCTTTTAAATGCTACTTTTGGAAATGCAACAGAACTGATTATATCAATTTATGCACTGAAACATGGAATGTTACGCGTTGTTCAGCAGTCATTATTAGGCTCTATTCTGTCAAATATGCTGCTGGTGCTTGGATGTGCATTCTTCAGTGGTGGGCTTGTTTTTCAAGATAAGGAACAAGTGTTTAACAAGGTAAATATATCAGCTTCTTTTTTTCCTCTCTCTATATGTATTTATATAAATATATACAATATAAATGTGTGTGTGTGTGTGTGTATACAGATGTATATATATCAATCACGGTGAGTCTCTGCTATCAATTTGGTAATTTTTTTTTAGAATCTTTCTGAAGCTATGTAAGTACTGCAGGCAACTGCTGTTGTGAACTCAGGCTTGCTATTAATGGCAGTCATGGGACTACTTTTCCCAGCTGTTCTGCACTACACTCACACTGAGGTGCATTTTGGGAAGTCGGAGTTGGCACTTTCAAGGTTTAGTAGTTGCATCATGCTTCTAGCATATGCCATATATCTTTTCTTCCAGTTAAAGAGTCAAAAGAATCTATATGTTCCTCTACATGAGGTGAGTTGAGCATTCTCTTTTTGTGTTTATATAGTTGCTCTTTTTTATCACCATCAAAGGGTTTTATGACTTTTATCATTCAATTTTTGGCTTGCGTTTACTCTATTAACTTATGAATTCTGTTGTGGTAAATACGCTGTGAACTCAGGAAGGGAGTCAAAATGAAGAGAACGCAGATGATGATGATGAGACACCCGAGATTTCTAAATGGGAATCAATAATTTGGCTTATAATAATGACGAGTTGGATCTCATTCCTATCAGAATATTTAGTTAACGCCATAAAGGTCGGTATAAATACAAGATTCTGAACTTGGGTTGATATTACTAAATCTAAATCACTCCCCCCTCCCAAGTGATGGATTTACGAGAGTTTAAGCAAAAGATTTTATTTATTTTTCTAAAAATTTTAATGTGAATTGAACAATGTTTTTTTTTTTTTTAATGTGATGAAAATCTAGAAAAAAAGTCTGGCAACTATTAGTGAGATTGGTTGGTATTTATGATTAATGAGCTTTATGGTTGGATGATTAATTTGCAGGGAGCATCTGTAGCATGGAAAATCCCTATTTCATTTATTAGTGTTATCTTGCTCCCAATTGTGGGTAATGCTGCAGAGCATGCTAGTGCTATTATGTTTGCCATGAAGGACAAGCTTGTAAGTTACCGGGTTTTTGATATTTTATTTACTTTTTGTTAGTTTGCATTGGAATGATCTTGAGTTTCTCTACAGGACATTTCATTGGGAGTGGCAATAGGGTCATCGACACAGATATCTATGTTCGGGGTGGGTACTTGTCTGAGGCTTTTTTCTATGTATATGGTGCATATGACAGAGGGTCCTTCCCTTACTGTTTTTATAGATACAATATAAACCTTGTTTCAAGTTGTGAAATTACACTGATATAACTTGTATATTTTATCATCCTGTTGCTGATTGTGCAGTTAGTAATAGTAACTGATAATGATCCTTTTTTATTTGGCTGATACAAATTTCTAAACCTCTATCTGTTTCAATTACTGCAGATTCCTTTTTGTGTAGTTATTGGGTGGATTGTGCAGTTAGTAATAGTAACTGATAATGATCCTTTTTTATTTGGCTGATACAAATTTCTAAACCTCTATCTGTTTCAATTACTGCAGATTCCTTTTTGTGTAGTTATTGGGTGGATTATGGGACGCCCTATGGACTTGAACTTTCAACTCTTTGAGACAGCCACACTTTTTATAACCGTCTTGGTTGTAGCCTTTTTACTGCAGGTATGCATTCCAATTACTGAGATTAAGAAAAAAGGCACATAACATCGACATATTGAAAATGGGTTGCATCACCCTTGTATTCAATTGTTTGTCTGATTCTGCTTGTTAGAGCTAAAACAAGTCCCTCTGCTTATTGCTATCATTGTGCTTTGGTTGCAGGATGGAACCTCTAATTACTTTAAAGGGTTGATGCTTATTCTTTGTTATCTGATAGTTGCAGCAAGTTTCTTTGTTCATGTAGATCCTTCGGCTGCAGGTCTGTATTAAATTAAGCTTCTCTATTAACTGATAGAAACCTCCTCCGTATGTTTAAATGGAATAACTAATACTGTGTTAGCATAGGCCGTGAACTGAGCTTTTGATTTTTGACATGTTGGTGTGATCTTGCAGATGAAGCTGGAACTTAGTCGATTCATGGAAGCTGTTGAAGATGACTATAAAAGGAGAGTCGGGTCTATTGTTTTGAAAGGTTATATACAGAATGGAAGGTGATATTGGAGATGAAATGTAACTGAAACATGGTCAACGTAGCCAATGATTCCAAAGGTGCATCTGCAAATGCTACGAGTCATTGTTCTGTTTGTACATATCAGAGATCTCAACTTTTTTTGTTTTTAGCCAACTGCTACTTGTTCTTGTTGAGTGAATATTATTGAGCAGGTGTTGTTGCAGAGCTTTCTCTTGGGTGGGCAAGTCTTGACCAAGATGAGGGGGGAGTGGTGTATGCAACTTTAAAAAAATTCGTATACATTCTTACATTCTTTTACCATTACATGCCATTGTGTCAATGCTTTCAACGGAATGTTGCATGCCAAAGTTGACAAGCTCGAGCAAATTATATGTACGGAAGAAAACATAGAAATTGAAAGTCAGATTAACATCATACATTTGCTAACATCGTCTGGGAGATAATGAGGAAGATCTGCTCTGGTTCAGCCCAGCCACTTGAGAATGTAATATTCATGGTAAAACGTTGGATTGGTTGGTTTATTTTGTGCTCGGCTCTCCTCAAATAATGACTAAATTGATGGCTTCACTCCACAGTTTCAATACTCGCCAAGAGCACTATAGAACTTGGTGAAACTTTAATAAAATTGCAAACGACAGTTGAATATGACAAGTACAACAGAATGATCGAGCTTAGGGGGTAGGCTTAAACCGCACATTCTTCTATATCTACTATAGAAAAGATATACAAATTGGTGTAATGATCAGATTAATCATTATACATATAACAGAAGACTTCAAACAAATTGGATGCGGTAGTAAAAGGCCTTCACATTCAAATGCCTTACACGTCAACAACATTAACATGGATGGAGACTGCTAGATACAATGTGTTGCTATAGCTATGAGGACCGGTACTATCAGCCAAGAAAACGGCATCGTTCACTATTTTATCCACCATGGATTCATGAAGCTGTTGCCGGTACTTTCAGGCTAGAAATCTTGTCCATTATGGCATTCCTAACTGAAGCCTTGCTGTCCACTGTGGACGGGTCGAGTTCGAGGTTTTCACGAGTCACAGTGATGTTGCTGCAGCACTCTTTTCCTTCAATTGTGTGATTGTGTCAATGGAGCCGTACAGCTGCTCGAACTCGAAATCCCAGCAGGATTTCAAGTGTCTGATCTTCGCATGGATATCAATGCAGTACTTAGTCAATGGGAGCTGGTATTAGGATTCAACTATATATGCAGTTGATACGAGTATTACAACGTGCTTCAACCACCACAGTCTCACACGCATTCATCAGTTCCGTGGCCATCGTCCTTGTGTTTGGAAATCGCAATAGTGGAAATCTGGCAGGAAATGCATCCATATATATATGATTTTCTGATTTCCTTGTTAATTGTGAATAATTGTGAGTCCCAATTAAGCAAGGAATTATGTTGTTATGTTTTGTCTGTTTCATGGCAAACTCCACATTGAGGATAGTCCGGGTTTCCTAAAGTCATTCGAGAATTACGGAGGAATTTCAAAATTTCTGCCGGTCAGTAGTTGTTTAATTTGGATTTCAAAAAATAACAATTTATATAGAATTTCTTTTTTTAGACAATAAATGACAAGAAAATTAGTCTTATATTCCATTCTAATAGTTAGTCTTCACATTGCATTTCAAAATGTTCCGAAATGTTCAATAGTATTTGTCAAATATGGAGTCTTCAACTCATGTCTCTATAACCAAATCTTTAAATACAGGAGAAATTGCCAAAACTTTTGGGAAGGGTTATTATCACAAATGGTACCTGAACTTATCCTCTATTTTATCGATGGTACCTGAACTTCAATTTTGATCACAACCAGTACCCGAACTTTTCGATTTCATTTTAAATGGTACCTAAGGCCACCTTTGGTCACTATTCATCAAATCTTTAAAAAAAAAAAAAAAAAAAAAAAAAAACAAGGTCAAGGCAAGTCTATTACCAAAAAGATCATCACTATATATGATTGCAACCCTTGAAATCATCAAAGATCATCACTATGATCGCCTTACATGCCGTTTTTAGTCGGAATAGTGACCGGAGATGGCTAGCTCTAGGTACCATTTAAAATAAAATCGAAAAGTTCGGGTACTGGTTGTGATCAAAATTGAAGTTCAGGTACCATCGATAAGATTGGGAATGCAAAAGTAGAACTTTTAGACATTCGAGCAGCAAAAACACAATAAGAATGCTCTAACCACCCTTGAAAAGCTACTATGAATTTCTTTTACAACCTTATTTTTAGTCCACCCCAATATCTTACAAAAATGAATATCTAAATAAAAAAAATACTTTGAGAATATCTATTTTACTATTTGCATAACAATTCCATATATACTTCCAACGAAAATTAAAAATTTACCTACCATAACATATAGTGATTGGTTGATGGGTAATGTTTTCATTTTACGGGTACGAAAGCATGACTTAGATTATCGCGCAATTTATTTCATCTTTTGCTCATACTTTGTGTGTTTTTGTGATTTTGTTCAATTGATGTTATTTTGCTCAGTTGACACAGTATTCAGGCATGTGTTTTATTTTTCATATTTTTATTTTTGGAAATAATTTGTAATAAGTATTTATCTGTTATTGAATAAAAAGTATATGTCATTCATAAAAACTAAAAAGTATAGGGGCCGAAAAATTATAAACGTTTGTCCAACCTCAGTGTATCTAGAACAACTCGATTGTAGAACTTTTTATATAATTGGGTACTTTGTATCAGGTAAAAAAGCACCATCGAGGTTTAAGCAGCTTAGAAACACATTAGGATGCAATTCTAAGAAACATCACTGCGCTTTGTGCCTGTATATCTAGAACAACTCATCAATTGTAAACCATATACTTGGGCGTCGCACTAAATTTCTGGTACCCCTTAATAACTTTGTTCACGGCATCAAGGAAGTCCTTTTCAGTCACCGTCTTCCTCCGTGCACGAATGGCAAACATTCCAGCTTCTGTGCACACGCTTCTTATATCGGCTCCAGTGGAATTAGGGCACATCCGAGCCAGAAGCTCAAACCTAACATCTCTTTCACAATTCATGGTCCTTGCATGGATCTTAAAAATCTGAGTTCTACTCTCCATATCAGGCAGACGGAACTCGACCTTCCGATCCAATCTTCCGGGGCGCAACAATGCCGGATCTAGAGTGTCAGGCCTGTTTGTTGCCATCAACACCTTAATGTTTCCCCTTGCATCAAACCCGTCGAGCTGGTTCACAATCTCAAGCATTGTACGCTGAACTTCAACGTCTCCGCCAGCACCATCATCAAACCTGGCACCTCCTATGGCATCTACTTCATCGAAAAACAAAATGCAAGCCTTCTTGGTCCGCGCCATCTGGAACAGCTCTCGAACCATCCTAGCTCCTTCTCCAACATATTTCTGAACAAGCTCACTCCCAATGACACGAATGAAGCAAGCATCTGTTCGATTGGCCACGGCTCTAGCTAGAAGGGTCTTGCCAGTTCCTGGAGGACCATAGCAGAGAACACCCTTGGGAGGGTCAATCCCAAGCTTGACAAACTTCTCAGGGTGAAGCAATGGTAGCTCAACCACCTCGCGCATCTTTTCGATCTGGTCCTTACATCCACCAACGTCGTTATATGTTACATCTGGCTTCTCTTCCACAGTCATCATGGTCACAGTTGGATCAATTCTCGGAGGCAGAGGAATCTGAATTTGAAACTTCTGTTGGTCGACCCCAACACGCATGCCTTCTTCTATATCAGTTGGGGAAACCCTCTCGCCCAAGCCGACCACAAACTTCGCAATATGCGCAACGTTGATGACGTATTTTGCATCTTCGGAATTAGGGTTAATTATCTTGGTGCATCTTGCCACCTTGAGAGGTTTCTCCCCCATCATCTTTCCATCCGAAATAAGATCCCAGTGGGTAGGAGTAGCTAGGCCAGTGTCCGATTCCTTAATGCCACATAAATTGTTCAAGGTTTTAGCCTTGTCTTTGATTTCCTTCTCCACGTTTTTGATGGGAGTTGAATAGGGTCCTGTTCCATATGTTTTGAGGAGTGCGATGTCGCCCTCGTCGAGGGGTCTAGGGTTTTTCTGGTCTTTCATGTTGTCCTCCGGATCAGGCGCCATTACAGTAAAGGTTAGAAAAGTTTCGAATTGATTTGAGTTTAGAATACTGCAGCGAAATGCTGTAAGCAATTGATTTAGTTTAGTTTAGCTTAAAGCTTGAACCTTCGCTTATAAGCTTCGCCAGTTTCCATGTCCGTTTAGGATTAGAATTAAGAATCAGAATTAAGATTAGTAAAGGAAAGCAGTAAAACATAAGGACAATATTTTTGCTAGTTTCCATATCCGTTTAGAAATTAACTTTCAGTCTTTGCATAGGAATACTTTACATATTTGATTACAGATTAAGACAGCCTTTTTTTTTTTTGAAAGCAGATTAAGCCGCTTTGAGCAATGTAAACGTAATCAATAGCCAATAATCACATTAATGTCAGATTAATAAAGGGGAGTGAAATTTGCACTCCCTAAATTGTAAACCACACTCCCACCTTCTAAATTTTATATTTTTATAATTGTGTTTATATATCTTTCCCATTCTGCCCTCTCTCTCTCTCTCTCGAACTTCTCTTTCCATCTACATGTTTTCCATAGACTCGAATCTCAATCTCTAATTCTACCTCTAAATGAAATTAATGGATTCTTTTTGGGTCTGACAACAAAATGGAATATGATCAAAACCCAGAATTATTGTAAACGAAATTGTGGTGTTGAATACTTATGTATTTCACTCAAACAAGATTACAAGGCATATATATACAACTACTGTTATTCTGATATCCTCACATCTAGGAGCTATTCTAGGTAAGCAAACAAAGATAATAACTATAGAAGATTACAAGAGATTATCTACTCAATACAAGATAATTACAGAATCAGTTCGGATCCTTTCCTTCAATACTCCCCCTCAAGTTAGGAGTGTAGATGTTAATCACTCCTAACTTGCGCAGCAACACAGTGAACTGATTCGAACTGAGGGGCTTGGTGAAGATATCCGTTGGTTGCTCCTTCGTCTTGACATGCATTGTTCGAACCAATCCCCTTTGCAGCTTCTCTCGTACAACATGGAAATCGATCTCAATGTGTTTGGTCCTTTCATGAAACACAGGATTAGATGCTATGTGTATGGCTGCCTTGTTGTCACAAAACAACTTGACCGGTTGCACCTGTTTAACATTCAGATCATTCAAGAGGTATAACAACCAAGTAATCTCACAACAAGTGGTGGCCATAGACCGATACTCGGCTTCCGCACTCGAACGCGAAACCGTTGTTTGCTTCTTAGTCTTCCATGAAATGGGAGCATCTCCAAGAAAGATGCAATAGCCTGTTGTCGACCTCCTTGTGTCCTTGCAACGCGCCCAATCCGCATCGCAATATGCCTTTAATTCCAATGGTCCTGTAGAAGGTAGAAAAATCCCTTGACCCGGGGTTTGCTTGAGATATCGCAGCACTTTGTACGCTGCGTCCAAATGAGGCTGTCTTGGTTTGTCCATGAACTGACTGAGAATATGGACTGCGTACACAAGGTCTGGCCGTGTGATGGTTAGATAAATGAGGCGTCCAACAAGCCTCCTGTACTGAGATGCATCTTCTATCAACTTCCCTTCTGCCTTCGTGAGAACGGTATTCTGATCAACTGGAAACTTTGAGGATTTCGAGCCAAGAAAACCTGTGTCTTCAAGTATCTCTAGTGCATATTTTCTTTGACTCAACACAACGCCTCGTTTAGACCTTGCTACTTCCAATTCGAGGAAGTACTTCAGCTGCCCCATATCCTTTAACTTAAAACGACTTGATAAAAAATTCTTGGTTCTGGTGATGTCATCTAGACTATTGCCTGCCAGAATCACATCATCTACATAAACCAACAAAGCTGTAAAGATACCGTCATGGTTTCGGAGGAACAAAGAATAGTCAGACCATGATTGTCGAAAACCAGCGAACTTGAGGGCTGAGGAGAGCTTCAAGAACCATTGTCTGGAGGCTTGCTTCAAGCCGTATAACGACTTGTGTAATTTACAAACTCTGTACTCCCCCTTTCGTTTGAAACCAGGTGGAAGTTGCATGTACACATATTCATGAAGGTCCCCATGAAGAAATGCATTGTTCATGTCTAATTGGTGGAGATGCCAATTCTGTTGAGCTTCAAGACTGAGTAATAACCGAACTGTGGTGAGTTTGGCAACCGGCGCAAATGTTTCCCGATAATCAAGACCTTCGACTTGGCTGTATCCTTTGGCAACTAACCGCGCTTTATACCGTTCAATGGTGCCATCAGGATGATACTTGATCTTGTACACCCATTTACAGCCAATTGGTTGTTTGTGGGTTGGAGGAGGAACTAGACTCCACGTATGATTGGATTGGAGCGCTTTAATCTCAAGTTGCATAGCTGCTCTCCATTTAGGATCTTTAACTGCCTGAGAAAAGGAAGTTGGTTATCTTTGCAGAGAAAGATTAGTAGCAAAGGTTCTGTGAGAAGGAGAAAGGTTGGCATAAGAAAGAACCTGAGAGATACTATGAGCCATACTAGGAGAGTGAACCTCATCCGAAGAAGATGACGGAGCGGGTCGTGAGGGAAGGCCCGCTTCAATGTGGAAGTCCTGCAATGCCGTGGGGATTTTGGGGGCACGAGTAGACTTGCGGAGATGTGGTGGAGCGAAAGTGGGAGGAGAAGGTGAGGAATGGTGTTCCGAGAGAATGGGAGAAGCATAATCTGTGGCGGTTTTAGAAGGAGAAGAGAGGAGATCAGTCGCAGCGGAAGTTGGAGAATGTAGAGGAAGAGAAGTATGTTCGATAAAACTCGGAGAACTTGGAGGAGAAACTGACGTCAGAAACTCTTGTGTTGGATTCGAAGGAGAGATTGTAGGAGTTGGAGTTGGAGTGTGAAAAACGTCATAATGAGGGGAATAAGTCAAAGAAGGAAACAAAGTATTTTGAGGTGAAGAAGAAACAGAATTTGTTTGGAAAGGAAACTCTTGTTCAACGAAGACCACATCCCTTGAAACTAGGGATTGCTTGGTTGTCAAATCATACACCTTGTATCCCTTTTTCCCATTTGGATAGCCAACAAAAACACATTCAGTGGACCTTGGATCAAATTTGGAAGGACGTGTAGGATGGGTGGACACAAAACATTTACAACGAAAAACTTTTAAATGAGAATAATTAGGCTCCTTGTCAAAAAGCTTTTCAAATGTTGTCTTACCTTGAAGATTTGGGGTTGGTGTCCTATTGATCAAGTAAGTCGCAGTGAGGATTGCATCCCTCCAAAAGGATTTTGGCAAATGTGCTTGGAAAAGAAGAGCCCTAGCAACGTTTAACAAATGTCGATGTTTGCGCTCAGCCACACCATTTTGTTGAGGTGTGTTGACGCAACTAGTTTGGTGAATGATGCCTTTAGAAGAATAAAAATCAGGGATGTTGAATTTGGGACCATTATCACTTCTAACGACCTTAACAATTTTACCAAACTGAGTTTCAGCTAAATGGATGAAATGGATGAGCAAAGTGCGTGCTTCCGATTTTTGTGCCATCAAATACACCCAAGTGCTACGTGAATGATCATCAACAATTGTCAAAAAATACTTTGCACCCGAATAAGTTGGAACACGATAACCACCCCAAATATCAACATGAACTAAATCAAAACAAGATGCACTACGATTGACACTCAAAGGAAAGGGTTGCCTAGTAAGTTTGGCTAAAGGACAAATAGAACAAGAGTTTGAATCACAAGCTTTATTTGTAAGAAAAGAAAATAATGATGAAACTTTATTCGAAGGATGGCCAAGGCGTTGGTGCCACAAGGCATCCGAGCTCGCATGAACGACATTGCATGTTCCTTCCCGTTGCAGATTGAGGCGGTAGAGTCCCTCCTTCTCAGTTCCCATCCCAATCATCCTCCCCGATCGTAGGTCCTGTATGAAACAGAGGTGTCTGAGAAAAATGGTAATATAGAAAAAGTCGAATGCTAGCTTGCTTACTGAAATCAGATTAAGATAAAATAGCGGAACACAAAGAACGTTATGAAGAACAAAATGGGGAGAGAAAAAAACGGTGCCAATATGAGTGACATGCGTTGTGGTTCCATCAGGGAGTTTAACTTTTCGATTAGGTACTGATTTAAATGAGGTAAGCAAACTAGGACTGCAAACAATATGATCGCTAGCCCCACTATCTAGGATCCAAATTGGCTCTTTACTGGTTTGTGCAAGATGGTAGATTTTACCTGAAAGTTCCTCATAGTTTGAGATGTTACCGACCAAATTGGCAGATGCAGGCTTTGTTTGAGTTATGAGTTGGTTGAGGAGATGTTGACACTCCTCTTTTGTGAATGGAAAATTGACAGAAGCAGCTTCCTTGTCACCATTCTGTGCCTCAACATGATTTGCCTTGGATCGAATTTGTCCACCTTCAGCAGCAGCATTATCATTCTTCCTTCTGCGACAGTATGCGTAGGTGTGCCCTTTGCCCTCGCAGTGCGTGCACTTCAAGTGTGCCCTGCAATACTGTGCAGTGTGATTATCCATCCCACACTTCTCACAAAATTTTGATGTTCTCGTACTAGGATTGAAGTTGCGGTTCTCTCCTGCTTTAGGATTGTAGGCTCTGTTCACTCGCTTGACCGCAAAGGCAGAAGATTCTGATGGAAGTTTGGATTTATTAGCGGCAGTTTCCGCCAGCTTCTCTTGGCGTAACACCATTGCATAAGCTTTGTTGAGATTGGGAAGAGGATCCATTCCTATTATGGTGCTGCGGGTTTGTGCGAAACTCTCATTTAGCCCCATAAGAAATTTCATGGTCTTTTGAGTTTCAATGAAAGACCATGTTAAACAGCGACAAGCGTGGCCCGTGGCCCACCATTGTACCAATACTGTCCCAACTTAACCACCCGTTAGGTGTTGGGTTTTAATCACAAAAGGCCTCTGTACAATTGGGTAAGAGCCACCCACTCTAGGTCTGCACGTGAAATTAATTAATCCAATTCCCACATATAAGTTATATTTTATTTGTCACTTTTCTAATGTGAGATCTTTCCTCTCCAACACGCCCCCTCACGTGCAACCTAACTCTAGGTCTGCACGTGAAATTAATTAATCCAATTCTCACATATAAGTTATATTTTATTTGTCACTTTTCCAATGTGGGATCTTTCCTCTCCAACACGCCCCCTCACGGGCAACCTAACTCTAGGTCTGCACGTGAAATTAATTAATCCAATTCCCACATTGGAAATTGGGACACAAGTCTCATCTCGGAGACTTGGTCAATACAATCCAAGGCTCACATTGGACACTCGGAATATTTCGATGGCAATACAAGGAACCCCAATTTGGGCTCATGATACGTGCCTACGTGGAGACGCAATTGGAGAAGGACCCGCTCTGATACCATAAATGAAATTGTGGTGTTGAATACTTATGTATTTCACTCAAACAAGATTACAAGGCATATATATACAACTACTGTTATTCTGATATCCTCACATCTAGGAGCTATTCTAGGTAAGCAAACAAAGATAATAACTATAGAAGATTACAAGAGATTATCTACTCAATACAAGATAATTACAGAATCAGTTCGGATCCTTTCCTTCAATATATTGAGCAAAACATTCGAAGATTGATAGGCATGAATTTGGGTATTCTGGGCATGAAGCTGGACGATTGTATTAGCTAACAAATTTTGCTTTTGGAGATGGTTGTTTGGCAAGAGAAAGTGGTAGAATTGGAGGTGTCAGATCCATCTTTGCCAAGAAGGCGATTTGGCAGATACGTAATCCAATATGTGTCTTTCTTTTTATATTTTCAAATTTCAATTTCAAGCAAAGTACAATTCTCCAAGAGGGCATTTGCTAGCTATACATATGGAGACCTCCAATTGTACGTATATGTCATCGACCCATCTTTGCAGAGCCACCTCCCTCTTGGCAAGGGAAGCCACCAAGTGCGCGGCGGCATTCGCTCTACGGGGAATCTATTCCCAACGAGCTTCAGCAAAAAGAAGAGCCCAGGTCAGGCACTTTTCTTGTGAAAGAATTCTTACCCAAATCCAATTCCTACAAATTAGTAGACTTGATCAAATCCTCAGTGAGACTTCCGTGTGGGAAATTTGACCCAAAAGAAAGCTTTTCTAGCTGTGGAAGTGAGCATATTGCATCGAAAGGAAGAAACTCACAAAGGTTTTGCTGAGAAAGATTGATTTCTAACCATTTGAGTTGCAGACAATCCCAGTAAAATTGCATGTGGGAGTTTCTTGATTCCAACAACTAAACAGAGATGAAACTGAAAGGGGAATCTATCCCAACGGCATTACCTTTCATCTGATCTATTTTAGCAGAGAGAAATCTAGGAGAAAGTTAACCAAGTAGAAATGATCTTGGGTAATATTGGAAAATCATATGCCACAAACATATGAATAATATTTAAAAATAAAAAGGGAGTGTGGTTTATAATTTGGGGAGTGCAAATTTCACTCCCCTTAATAAAACATGTTTCATTTACTTGACTCTATTAAACCCTAAATGACATCAGGATTGAAACTTCCAGCGGGGACAAAATTGGAGTTGCATTGCAGAGCTTGCTTCAGATGCAAATTCAAGCCATAGTTGTTAACCTCAAGCGCTCTCAACTGCTCTTGCTGTTGAGCCACCAACTCCTTCATATGCTTCAATTCTCGGCTTCGACCCTCTAACTCTTTCTGCCGTTCAAGTAGCACACGCACAGCTCGCTTGAGCACCATATTCTCCTTTTCAAAGCTTGCACAGATCGATTTCTCGAAACCCTTTAACACTTTTGCAGCGCGTGCCCTAGCATCCTCCACACTAGTACAAGTTATCAATTCTCCGATAACCAATTCAACCCAATCCGCAGTACCATCTTCAGGAATGGGTTTATGATCTTGTGGTACTTTTTCAGCAGAACCAGAAGTAACCCTATTCTCCGTCAGGTGAAGCTCGCTCAGGCTCTTGATGGTGGCATCAATATCGTAGCAGGACTCTTGCAATGCTCTATCAAGAATCTGGAGATCCATAAATTAATTAGGTGAGAGAAAAAAGAGCGAATTAAGTTCGAGTGAGGAGCGGAGAAGTGATGAAGAAGTCTGATTCAGAGAAGAGAACTCTGAAGTGTGAGCAGTATTCTTCCTTAAATACAAATGCATGGGTTGCAAATGGAAGATTAGCCGCGAAGTCTTAACTAAGCTATAGTTTCCAAATCCGTGTAGGATTTTATTTTGTCGGTTTGCCCCAGCGTACTAAGAATTCCAAAGTCTTTTGGGAATGGTGCGGACCAAGCATTTTATTTCCACGTGTACAAACAAAAGTGCAAAAATAATTTTCTTTCACAATTAATGTGATTGGTTACTAGAATTGAAATTCGACCTTTATCAACATTTTTGTTGAAAGATAGTTGAAACCAAATGCTACTACCAATGAAATTTTATTAATATTTTACTCAATTCAAAGTTTCAAACAAAAGAATTCTTCATGAAAATATGTGTTCAAAGATGTAGCGGCTCAAATAGAAAGCGAGGCCAAAATGTAATCTTATTCACAAGCTCCCAATTTTTCTTTTTAGAAAATTATAGTATATATTGTTGGAGATGAAGATCTCACGTTAGAAAAATAACAAAAGTTAATATAACTTATAAGTGGGTGACTCACATCTAATTGAACCGTAGTCTTTTGTGATTGTACATGTCTCAAGTTCCAATGTGGGAATTAGATGGTCAATTGATTTCACTTGCAGGGGGAGCTAGGTTGCACGTGAGGGGGCTTGTTGGAGATGAAAGATCCACATTAAAAAAGTACAAAAGATAATAGAACTTATAAGTGGATGACTCACACTCACTTGTACCGAGACTTTTTGTGATTAAAATCCAATACCTAACAGGTGGTTAAGTTAGGACAATATCGATACAATGGTGGGTCACGGTCCACTGGCCACGCTTGTCACTGTTTAACATATCTCACTAAGTATTTCTATCGAAGTATTAATAATGTACAATTAATGTCCAATGACGGTCATTCTTGAAAATTAGGGAGTTTAAGGCGAAGAAAATTTACAATTAACCGTCATTGGACATCATTCTTGAAAATTTGGGAGTTCGGTGAAGAAAATTTACTGCACTCGAAACCTTTTAGTACATTTATATAAGAGCAATCTAGACCACAAAAATGGAATTGTGGGTGAGGAATATATGTAAGCGTACGTCTTGCCGGTACGTAATTGAAGCAGGAGAGTACTGTAATTAACATCGATGGCAAAAGATATGAGAGCAATCTAGACCACAAAAATTGAATTGTGGGGGAGCAATATAAGTGTCATGTTGGTACGTAGGTGAAGCAGGAGAGTACTGTACCATTGATGGCAAGAGTCCATCCTGTTTTTTAATTTTCTTATGAGACGCTTTTAACGAAGAATATTTTAGGGGTGGGACTTTAGACCCGAAAAACTGACGAACCGGTCCGAACCGGCCGGTTCAGGTCGGTTTTCTATCATAGTTTAGCTGTTTTGCTCCGATTCGGTTCCAATATGGAGGTAGACGGTTCGGTTCCGGTTTCCAAAGTTAGTTTTCGTCTTTACCCGAACCGATGTGGTTTTAATACATTATTGTATAATTTTACCTTGTTTGGTGTCAGTTTTTGACTGAGCTCCCTATATTGTTATCAAAAATGTGTCCACGTGCTATGATTTCTTTAGCCTATGCCTACCCAGTACCCACCCATCCACGTACAATCTCTTTTTGTTTCTCTGCCACCACAAACCCCCATTCTTATTTGATTAAAGTATTATTTCTCTGCCACCAGAGACCCCATTCTTCTTTGGTTAAAATATTAAACTCATTCTTTCTCTCTCTGTCTTTGACTTCCATTTCTCTCTCTGTCGGCCACCCACCAACCTCCCTTTCTCTTTCTCCATTCTCTCTTTCTTTTTAATCATACTCCCCCATCTCTTCCCTCTTAGCCGCAACCCCGCAATCATTCTTCTCCTCCTCCTCCTCCTCCTCCTCCTCCTTCACTTCTTCTGCATAGCAACTATTCCAGTCTTATAGAGGTTGTACCAGACTACCAGAGGCAGGTTTTATCAATTTGAACTGATCTTCTCTTCTGGTATCGAGATTTCTCCAGATATATTACATGAATTTGTGTTCTAGGCATGTGTTTTAAAGCCAAAATATCAGATTCCTCTATTGAACGACTGCCATCAACTAAAAAAACCAAATTTTAAGATAGATTTGGATCGAGATTCAAGCATAAATGGAACCGAAAAATCGCAAAACCGCACCGATTCTTGTCGGTTCGGGTTTTGCTCGGTTTCAGAGTATAGAAGTCATCAAACCGACCCGAATTTTGTCACATCGGTTCGGTGTCGGTTCTTGCTTTTTTTCTGGCATACCCGAACCGTCCCAGCCCTAGAATATTTAAGAAGTCTACACACCTTGCAAAAACCAACTTTTTATATATATGTAAACCCAAGAGTCGCTGAGACGCTCGACGAGATAAACTTCAAATTCATTTTTTTAAGGGTGGATATATACACCGGCTTCGTCGACGCAGAGATATCATGATGGAGCCGGACCAAAACCTGAGTCCCCTTGCAGATTCTCGTCAAGTCGATCGACTTTCACCACGAACCTTAGCGTCGAACCCCATGTCACAAGCACCAGCGGGAGTTCAATAATCTCCATCTGCACCAGAATAGGGTGGGGATCAAAACCAGGCCCACATCTGTGAGGCCATTTGAAATAAAGATGACATGGCCAACAATGATTTGTCTGATCCTTTTCTTTCAACACCTAGAACTTAAAAACAAAGCGATCCCCATGTTCACAAATATATATATACAGTCCGGCTACACTAAGGATGTCCTTAGTTTTTCTTAGGTACGAATTTCCGGTTTTCACCCACTTTCCGATCAAATTTTCACATCTGAACCGTTCAGTTTTTAGGTCCTAATGTATAGATCATCTCTGCAAAATTTCAGCCAAATTGGTGATCATTAAGACATCCAAAACTGCAAATTACAACAATGTAAACGAACGGTTCCGGTTCGACAGATTCGGTTCGTTCGTGTAAATTGCAGTTTTGGACGCCTTAACGATCACCAAATTGGCTGAAATTTTGCAGAGGTGATCCATACATTAGGACCTAAAAACTGAACGGTTAAGATGTGAAAATGTGATCGGAAAGTGGGTGAAAACAGTAATATATATATATATATATCGGGGTAGGTTCTGAAGAGAACGTTCGCAACCCAGAAAAAGTGCGGATGTCCCTCCTCCGGCGTCGAGAAGGCGGCAATGGCTGTGCTGCGGTTGCCAGACGAACCCTCTGGACATCCCGGACCAGTTTGCATTCGGGTGGACTTGCCGGCTAACACTTTCTAGTCGACCTTGATCAGACTACCATTTTGCAGTCGACCACGCTGCCCAGACCTCCGACCTCAATCTCTTGGCCTTCGTCTTCACTACAAACTGATTTTCGTCTTCACTACATTCGGGTGGACTCGCCGGCTAACACTTTCCAGTTTACGTACTTTGCCCTGTACTGGTACCTTCCAGTGATATATGAAAGACCTAGCTGTATCCATCGATATATAAAGTTGCAAGTCAAAGCGGGGCATCAATAATATATCAATAGATAACGTTTGCAAATTGAAGAATTGGGACTTATCATACACCAAGTACTACAGTATCCAGTATGACAAAATACATTAAATAATTGCACCTAATTCAGTTACTTAATTGGCTACATAAAAGAAAGGTCCAATATTAATATCTAATGGAAGATCCATTCTTCTAAGACATTGCACATTTAGCACGTAGGCACGGAAATCAGGCTATTTAATTGATTCGCTACCAAAACCCTTAAGGGTGCGTTTGGATGAGAAAATTATAAAATCCGTAGGAATTTATAAATGATGGAATCTTTAATTCCATCAATCTATAATTCCATTAGGACTTCTAGTTTTCTCTGACCTAGAGCGCCGCCCATCTAGGTCTCTTCACTCAAGGTCATGCCCTGTCCGACGGCACGCCCTTGCGGCGGCGTCGTCGGACGGGCCAACGGGGACCTCGTGTCCGGTGATTCGTCCAGTCGATGGAATGGCAGCGTGGGAGATGCTTCGCTGATTAGAACGCTTGGGGTTTTTGCTAGGGAGAGGAAGGGGTGGCTGGTGGTGTGGAGATCGGAGTCTGGTACGTGGACTGATTGGGTGGCGCGCGATGCGACGTCGCCGGATAGCGGTAGGCGTGTGGCGGCATCGTCGGAATCTGTGATGCGCAGATCAGATCGGCAGACGGCGATCTGGTTTGGGTTGCTAGAGTTCGATCCGAGGATGGTGGATGGTGGTAAGGATGACACTCCTAGCTGGCGGTCAGAGATTGATGGCGGGATGGAGGGATCTCGGCGCAAAGCAGGGGCTACCGGTGGTGGGACAACAAGGGACTTGCAAGCGGGCTGACGGTGGTGGACTTGCAGTAGGCCGGGTCTGTGGTTTGGGCCCAATCTGGGAAACAGTGTTTTGGTGTTTTGGCGTTTTTTTTTTCTTTCATTGTTTTAGGTCGGGTGCACTGCAGGTGGTGGCAGAGACAATCATCACTTTGGCCTGCCTGAGGGTCGTTCCTGCCTAGTTTCGAGTCAGCACAAAGTCTGCCTGTGGCATAGACGAGCATTAATGGCTTTCTAGGAGGTCTTTCCTGTCAGGATTTGGGTTGGAAGTGATGGCGCTTTGGAGTAGTGGTGGGATGACGGTGTTGGGTTTTCTTTAGTCCTAGGTCTGACTGTCCAGAACTCCCTTTGATCGGGTTCGAAGCAACGACGAGTGTTGGCTTGGTCGATCAATTGCTGGCCAGGTGGATTCTGGGTGGGAGTTGGTGTTCTTGGCTGAGTCTGCTCCAACACGTTTTGTTGTTTCTGCCACTTTGTCTGGTGCCAGTTTAGTTTTTAGTTAAGTTTTTTAGTATGTTTGGAGTCGGGGCCTAGTTTGGCTTTAACAGTGCGTCAGTATAGATGTCCATTTTGACGTCTAAAGTGGGAAAAGTTTCAGTTGAAGCTTTTATCTCCCATTCTCATTGTAATCTTCGTTGTTATTAATGAAGTTCTTATTTGATAAAAAAAAAAAATCTAAAATTCCATTAATTGCATCTATTTAGGATTTGAAATGTGTAATAAATTAAGAAAGTTTAAAACAAATAAAAAGATAAAATAGAAAAAAGTCTTGTTTTGGAAATAAAAATTGAATACTGCAAAGGAATTCGTAAATGACACATATTTTGGTGGAAATTGAAGTGAGAAATTTAAATAACGAATTCCTTCGTTTTTTTTCACAGAAATTTAAAATTTCCAATCTGATAATGCCAAACGAGGGAATTGGATTTTAGGAATTATAAAATCCTCACTTTCAATTAAATTCCATCATTTTTTCTCTCACCCAAACACACTAAAAGACATCAGGGTTGAAACGTCCAGCTGGGACACAGGAGTAGTTGTTCTTCAAAGCCTCATTCAACTGCAACTGCAAGCCATACTTGTAAATTTCAAGCTTCCGCAATTGCTCCTTTTGTTGATCCACCAAGTCCTTCAGGTTCTTCAATTCCTGGTCTCTCCCCTCATGCTCTTTATACCGCTCATTCTGCACATGCACAAAACTTTTGAGAAAGACGTTCTCTTCTAGCAGTGCGTCCTTTTACTTTTTCAGCATCATATTCTCCTCCTCATTTTGACATTTAGTTTGAGCAATCTGGGCAGAAACACGTGCACAGGTCGATTTCTCGAAACCCTCTAGCACTTTCGCCGCTCATGCCCTAGCATCATTGACACTAGTATCACTCGCCATATCTCCAATAGCCAAGTCGATCCATCTCGGGCCATCAAGAGGAAGCTGTTCTACTTTTTTAGCAGAACTTGAAAAATCTTTCTGTTTTTTGGCAAGGTCGTTGAGGCTCTTGACTGTGGCATCCAAATCGTAGCCAGATTCTTGCAATGATCTCTCGAGAACCTGGGGGTGCATGTTGGGGAAGAGAGAACGAAGTTGAGAGAGTACATAAGGAACCCAGAAGTGTTGAATGGTTGACTCGTCGGCAGAAGAAGTTGTAGAAGAAGAAGAGCAGCGAAGTCTCTTGGAGAGATAAGGCGGCGATGGTGATGGCGGAAGATCTTCAAAGAAGGACCTTTTGCTTCCACACAGTACTACTGTTGCAGACATCTTTCCTCTCGATGATTTGGGATTTTAGGGTTCTTAATATGGATCTCTCTCGGTTTTTCAGAAATGCTAAAATGCAAGAGTGACTGTGGACTAAAGAGCAAGAGTGATTGTGGAGATAAAACGAACGTATATATAGGGGATAAGCTAGGTTTCCAATCCATATAGGATTTGATGAGTAGAAATTCCAAATTAATGGTTTCCTAATTGAGAAATTTTTAGATAGGGCAAACATATCAGCCACATAATACGCCCAACCAATTATATTTCTCTATTTTTTAATTGTATTTCGAAACTATCAATGTTTAATTAAAATGAAATACCAGCACTGATTGGCTGGTCGTACAGCCACGTGGCACGCCTGCTCTACCTAAGAATTTCTCCAACCAATTAGCCGTGGATCCGGACAAGGCCTTTAACCGCCACGTAAACATTTCCCATCTTGCCCGTCTCTTTTTTGTTTTTTTTTTTGAAATTAGGGTTATGCAGATGTCTTCAAGGCTTGATTAATGAAAATGATGAATACACATAGGGGACACAGTGCTTAAATCTCATATTACAATACACCTCAAGAGGACATTCTGAATCATAATAGGAGTCTCTACAACTACAATATGTTCAAAGGGACGGGTCCAAGTGCTCAAATTTGACTTAACAGCAACCCACTTATCCCATTAAAAAGATTAGTATGCCAACTCATCCAATTCAATGGCAAAAAATCAGTTATGGGATCCAAAAATTTGGTAATTGCAAATTATGCCACTGCAGGTCAAAACCCAATTCCAACTTTGTTTTTTCAATCGTCTCTCTCTCTCTCTCAGCCGTTGAGGAACCACCGGGAATCCACAGCCACCATCTCGGAGTGGCGGGATGTTGGTGACAAAAAATTCCGTAGAGGATTTTGACTCACCAATGAATGCGGACTATAGAGCGGGAGCTGACCAGGAACAATCGAGAAGCTTTTTTTGAGCGTTGACTTGGAGAGTGACCGTCGGCTGGAAGAGGAGGGGGTACTTGCAGAAAACTCTCTGATGCCTAAGTCAGTATATGTAACGCCCCAATTTGCACCTCTCCAAATTGGTTACGTTACAGTGCCGCGAACCTTTAGAAGCACAAGCTAAGCAAGCTTAACTCATGTCCTAAAGAGACGCAAGGAAATTTCACTAAAAAAAAAAATGAAATGGCAAGAGTTGGCGGAAAACGTAGAGTTTAAAGCGAGGTGAAATTGAAAACTTTATTCTTGTTTGTTAAAAAAAAAACATTATAACTAAACGATGTCAAGAGAGACATTACTACTCAATTGACACAAAACTGAAAGGACAACATTGAAAATAAATTATAGTTTGGTTCAAACCAACGAAGTTAAGAAGCTCAGCAAAGATTCACAAATACAAGTTAACATTCACCTCAATCAAACAATGACAATTTAGTAGAGGTGAATAAAATGTGAAGGTAAATATACCGAAGAGTCAAGTAAAAAAAATGTAACACCCAGCTCAATCCCGAAATCCTCCTCAATCCTCGTGCACAGTACCTGCAAGACGAACTATAGTAGGGGCGAGCTTTCGTCCTCGCTGCTCAAACATCAACCCTAGTTAGGTTTTAAAACCAAATAGTAATTGGCTCCAGTTGAGTAAAATATAATAAAATTAAATAAAGAACTCCCAATGTGAAACCATATGAAAACGAATGAGTACCCGGGTAAAATCAAACCTGATGACCGGTCTAATACTAGCCAACTACATCCTCACCGAAAATTTAAATCTTCAACAACAGGTGAAGAGTAGCGAGAGTGTCCATTTACGCCGTACCACCTAGATCTAGTGTCACACCTCAAAAGATGTCAGACACTATCCCGTCCGTACAGTCCCTCCGGAGGTTTAGGGGATCGAACCCAAGGAAGTCGCTATGCCCCGCTCACTCTCAAGTCATCTCATGAATTCAAGTGTTTTTTTTTTTTTTGGTCAATGGAAAATATGTATTAGATGGTCCAACTGGTACATCCAAATACAAGAGGTACAAAAGACCCCAAGATCAAGAGGCACACAGGCCCCAGCAACAAGAGGCACATAGGCCCAGCAATAGAGGCACTTAGGCCTAGCATAAACAAAATACAACCCATAATGGGTGTGGCCAAATTACAAGTAAGAAGCCCAAATGTAAAAGAAAGAAACCCTAAACATTCTAACAGCCACCACATCTTCATCAGCCGCATAGTCTTCCTGCCGCAGTAATCAAGTTGTTGTCTGACATCAATTCGCCGCCGCCGCCGCATCAGATCGCACCGCCTTCTCCACCGGTTGTGACACACGCCGGGCTCAAGAACGCCCAATAGAAACCGAGTAACCGAAGAGGGAGTGATTCCCGAGGTAATCTGGACACCCTCTGTTGATATAACAAAAATCCACCAACGGGTGAAAGTTTGTTTAGAGATGGTGGAGCATGGAGCCGATCTGAAAGCAAAATTGGTCAAACCTGTCAAACAAAAACAATAACAAAGGAGGAGGAAGATCTGTGCTAAAAAATTGATGAAGAGTTGATGTGAGATAGGATTTGGGTTGTGGTGAAGGAGTGAAGAGGTGGAGAGGTGATGTGGTTGGTGAGAGTGAGAGCTCGCCCAGTCATGACAGAGCTCATGATGACAGAGCTCATGATGGCAGCAGCAAGTGATGGGTAGATGGAGAACTTGAAGGAAATAGCGGGAAGAAAAAGAGATGGAAAATGAAGGAAAAGGGCAGATCTGGTCAAGAAAAAGGCTGGGTGGATGGAGTGGAGATGGAGATAAAAGTAGTGGTGGTGGTGGTGGTGGTGGTGGAAACGGAGGTGATGGTGAGACTCTCAAAATGATGGCTGATTTGAGAAAATTTCTAGAGAGAAGGAGGACCCTCTCTCTCTAGAAACTTTCCCTGACTTTTAGTTAAATCTTAAAAACCACTTCAAACCATAAAAATAATGTATAAAACAAAGAGCACTAACTAGGGTGAAGCCTCCCTACCCGGAATTGAATATGAAATAGCTTGATAGCTTAGCAATGGAAAACATATCGACGAACTAGCCACCACCTCTATCATTGTTCCTTTTGGTGATCGAGGTCCACTGCATGTCCCCATGCCTAATAATAAAGGTCGCAAACTATCATTCCCATGATCCATTTTCTATAAATCCATAACTCGGTGTCTAAATTCTTTATCTGCTTCTAATATGTAACACTACCTACATCTAGAATTTAAAGGTTCTCATATGGAAAGCCAAATAGTCTTGAACCATTGGGAATCGATTCAACAGAATCAAGGACTATCAAGGTAGGACACAGGATAAAGAGATATAAGGGTTGGAACAGCTCAAGTTGAGAAAATTAGTAAAAATTCATTTTAAGAGAAATGAACTTGAAACTTTCCAGATCCTAAGTTGACATGTTAAGGTACAACATACTAAAATTTCAAGAAAATTGGAGTTCAGGAAGTAGGGGAAAAGATGGATGAAAACGGACTGAACTGTTCAGTTTTTCTTAAAAATTCCAGCTGCATTCTATCAACTTAGAAAATTTGTCAAAAATTCATTTTGACTCTGATTGACATCAAACCAGTTGGTGATGGATTCTTGACTTGTCTAGGTTTATGAATTAAAATCTCAGCATAAACACAATCAAGAGCCATAAGGATTTGATAAGTAAAAGTCCAGA